>NC_053398.1:121009756-121310256 GCF_905171765.1 Bufo bufo | reverse complement strand
AGCACAACGGGCACAGTATTGGGTGTGGCAGCAGGATGACACTGTGGGGACACCAAGATGGGGAGGTTGATGGAAAAATTGAGAAATCTAACATGTCTGTGTTACAAACTCTGTAGAGACAAGATGCGGCTGAAAGAATTTGTCATGGCGGTCTGGATCAAACGGAGGAGAAGAGGAAAGGGAATGCCTACATGACAGGAGATGTCCCTGGATGTAAGCGGTAGGTGGTCACTGTGACATGTAGAAAGTGTTTTTAAAGGAGAGTTAGACTTTAAAAACTATATTTGTTTGTCTTTCCAACCTGCTTCTTGTTTTTTTCAGTTAAAAGGTTTACCTGGGAATTTGATATGGATGGTCTATCCTCAGGTTAGGTCATCAGTATCAGATCAGTGGGGATCCGACTCCTGACACCCCTGCTGATCAGCTGTTTGAAGATGCCACGGCGCTCACCAGAGCTCCGGTGCGCACTGCGGTCTCTTTATAGTTCACCAAGCACAGCGCCGTACATTAGACAGCAGTGATACTTGGTATTGCAGCTCATCTCCTTTCACTTGAATGAGACTGAACTGCAACTAGGCCATGTGACTGATATACAGTGATATCACTGGCCTCCCAATAGTTGATCGGCAGGTGTTTCGGGAGAAGGACTCCAGCCGATCTGATATTGATGACCTATCCTAAAGATAATCTTTTACACCTTGCTGGTACTGTATTACACTTCAGTTTCTCTGCACGAGAATCTGCGTGGAAAAACCATGTGTAATCTCCAATCAGGGCAGGCAGGCTATGTGTGAATGTGTTGTCTGTGCAATATTTCTTTTGGGGCCCCACTTAAATTTTTTTCCCAGGGCCACACTTAGTCTAAAACCGGCCCTGACTGGTGGTTGGGCACGTGCACTGTCGACTCATTTCAGATTTTTTAGAACTGCTTGTAATCGGCTATCTCCGGCAGTCTCATAGAGATGAATGGATCAGCAGAGTGCATGATTGACCACAGCTCTATTCATACTGGGGACAAAGCCCCCTCAACCCCCATTCTTATGATGTTGGTTGTCCCAGCAGTCAGACTCATACCGAACTAACAGGTGTCTGTTATCCATTGGATAGGAAGTAACTTGTTAAAGCTGGAGAACCTCGTCAAAGTTCATCTATCAGCAGATTTGTACCTATGACACTGTCACGGCTGTGTCATGGTCTTGTTGTTTCCCGTGACACATTAGCCGTGCATGCTGGTTGCCTAGGGCAACGTATTGTTTATGCAGCATGTTTGTGCTTTACTCCTTTCTCCTGGTTCCTTCTCTGTCTGGTGTGTGTGGGGTTAAGTTCCTGGCTGGGTATGGTCACTTGGAGCTATTTAGCCTGTGGCTGGTAGTACAGGGGTTAGTTGTACTCCAGCATCTGTTGGTGCTGAAGCTATACTCCTTTCCTGGGTATTCCACCTTCCCAGTCATTGAGGGACACCTTGTGGGACATCAATGTCATCCCAATGTCTCCTCTATGTCTTCTACCCTACCTTCCCTATTCAACGTGTGGTGTGGGTTTTGGTTCAGGGTTAGTGTTGTATGTCTAGTTGTTGTTCCATGTATGGTCTGTCTTTGGTGTGTACGGTCCTGCATGGATGCTAGACATTCCCCTGTCTGTGCCTTCGGTGAGCGGGCTCCTGGGTTCCCCGGAGGGGAAACAACGAGTCAGTGAGCAGCTCTGCCTGGGACTGCCAGGCATCTTGTCCGCTTGGAGGTTCAGGCAGTTGCTGGTGAGTTGGTTCCTGTGTTTGTTGTTTTATACTGAGTCTGGTATGGTGTTCCGGTACCAGTACATTTGCATGGGTTCCAGTTCGTTGTGGTGTGGACTGCTCGTGTGCCTCCCAGCAGCCGCGGCAGGTAAGTTACCAAGTATTACGGTGTTCTTGGGTCAGTGGTTATTCTTGCCACTGGACTCTTACCTGCCAATCCAGATTTTGCTTCTCACTGTCTTCTCTCTATGTGAGCGTGGTGTCTTATTGTTGTGGTGTAATGTTCTAGGGGTCAGGTGGACCTGCTCTAGGACATGACAGTAAGTTTTGTTGTTTTCCCGTTGTTGCTGGTACTAGGCCTTAGAGAGACGCTTGTTTGTTCATCTGGGAATGAACAGATCGTCCCTAGTTCTGACATTACTTCCAGGGATCATTAGGGTTAGTAGGGCCCTAGATTCCTGTGTATGGGCCCTCCTACCATCTGAGTTCGCTCATACAGTTAGGAGTCAGGGCTAGGATTAGGGTGGCATTAGGAGATGACCTGCTCTCTTTCCTTCTATCTGTCGCTGTGTCATGTCAATGTACACTATATGCCAAATGTATGTAAGGGCTCATGCCCATGAACGTTGGATGTTTTGTGGTCCACAAATTGCAAATCTGCAAAACACGGATACTAGCTGTGTGCATTCTGCATGGAACAGCCGGGTCCTAATAGAACAATCCTATCCTTTAGGCTTGAGTGAATCGAGCTTTGGATCATAGATTCAAAGTCGATTTGTTCAAAAACGTTGTTTTTAATGCTGTTTCCATACAGCATTGAAATGTATTGGCTCCGTGTAGATCAGCTTCGTATCGCCTGAAGTTGTGCAAGACTTCAGTGAATTAGTCTGGTATTTCTATCTGTGTATTTAAAAACATTTTAAATTAGGAAGTGAAAGTGGGCTTTGGTATCGGATGGTACCTCCATTAAATTCAGGGAACACAGATTCCACATAGAAGAGGATTCTTTACGGTAAGAGCAGTGAGACTATGGAACTCTCTGCCTGAGGAGGTGGTGATGGTGAATTCACTAAAAGAGTTCAAGAGGAGCCTGGATGTATTTCTGGAGTATTTATTACAGGTTATAGTTACTAGAGATGGGTCGTTCATCCAGGGAATTATTCTGATTGCCTGATCGGAGTCGAGAATGTCTTAAAATGAGGAAAATTGGCTTTGGGCGTCCAGATTTTTTTCTACCTTCCTCTGGATCAATTTGCTGAACTCAATGAATCTTTTTACAGCCTTACAAACTATGTTACTATGGTATGAATGAAGCTTTCTATGTGTGAATGTAATGATGATATATGTAAGTGATTACAATATTAGAGCAAAAGGAGACGTTTATTGGGGAAAACTGTACAATTGAAAGGAGGCTCGAGGACCCTGTTTGGCCGCCTGTAGCCTGGAGAGAAGATGAGATTTGGTTGGAGATGGAGGTATATATGTTCTGTATGGTATCCTGCAGCACATTTGCCCACAGATGTTGCAGCTGAGCCTGTAGATCTTGCACATTCGTAGGATGCTGAAACTGGCATACTAGCTGGTCCCATAAATACTTGATTGGTGATAAATCTGGTAACTGGGCAGCCCAGGAAGTGTTGCAATCTGACAAAGACATTCCTGGGAAAGCCTTGCAGCGTTTGGGAGAGTATTATCCTGCTAAAAAAAAGCCAGTTTGAAGCCCTGCCATTAGAAGCAACACATGTGGCCACAGGATGTCCTGGACATAGCGCTGAGTTGTTAGTGTCCCTCATATCCCTGTCGTATGTGATTGCTCCCCAGATCATCATACCAACAGTTGGGGCAATGTGCCCCTCCACTGCAAAGGCAGGTTTGAAGAACTCACCATGAGGCCTCTATACTCAAACCCAACCTTTGTCAGATCCCAAACAGAACTTGGATTCTTCACTAAAGAGGATACGGTTCCAGTCAGTAGAGTCCAGGTTTCTTGATCATGACACTACTACAAACAAAGGTGACAGTGGCTGGCTATCAATTACAGGACACTTAATGGGTGCCATGACACCTAATTTCCTTCTGCTAGGCACCTGGAAATGGTCCAGGGTGTGTAATGAAGGCGCCACCTGTGTCTGGTGGACAACAAAACTGTGGGTGTTGCTTGTGCTTGTTGGGAGGTCAAACAATCCTATCTACTGGTGATCTCTCTGGCTCATCCAGAGCCTGCTCACTATGTGTGCGTGCCCTCGTAACCATTGCTCCGAACACCTCCGAACACTTAGGTTAGAACATCCTAGAAAGTGGGCAATTTTTCGAACCATTCTGCTTCTCTCCGTCCAATGATGTCCCCCTCTCAAAGTATGTATACAAGGCAAAATGTCTTTGAGTGCATTGTAGAAACATGTCTAGCAGTCAACAATCTCTCAGCAAGAGGTATACTACACCAAAGAAGCCTCTGAGAGCTTTTTCAAAGGGCAGCAGAGGAAGCACTCTCATGACCTCTTGTGGCAAGACCCAGTGCCTAATCAGACCACACTTGTAATCATTTACATATATGCCTGACACAGGTCAAGTTTTGCAGCAATCTAACATTTTTATCTGGGTGAGCTATTTTTTTGTCAATGAGTGTACATTGCCAAAGATGCTGAAGAACCTCATAATTTGAGCTCTAGTTCCAGTAGCTAAGGCAGTTTGCTATACACTGTAATACATAAATAAATTGCTGTTTATACAGAGGAAAAGGCTGCATGCCAATCAGTCAACATCAATTTCCTTTTCAAAGGGAAGTTCTGCAGCAGCTTGGGCTTTGAACCATTCTATAAATCTGCCACTTCGTAAAATCCTTCAGTCGAAAATAATTATGTGAGAAACTGAATTGGAACAAAGTCTTAGGAGAGAACTAAACAATTTCTTGTAGAGAGCTCCTTGTTTTTTAACGTGTGGCACCTGCATTATGCAAAGCTTTTGGGTCATCTATCAAAAACATACATATTGATGAATTATTTCACTTTATAGACATTTCACTTAATTTACGAGTTTCTTGAAAAGCTGCTGGAAGTTTCCAGATAATTAGATTCTTTTTTTCCCCTTTTTTATTTCCATAGTATTTAAATGTACTTGAAATATACCATTCGTCACCAGGTAAAACCTTTCAAGAATGGCGCCACCCGTCAGCAAACGGCTCCAGAGAATTTAACTCTGATTGATGGCAGGTCAAGTAGAATTGGCTGGCAGAATTTCCAATTTTCTTTTGGGAAATTGCTCATTTCTCGAAGTCTATTCCTATTTTTACAAGTGGACAGCAGGCTGAGATTATACATTACTATGTGTCCAACTATAAAATTGTGATGGATGGCTCAGCGGCGAGAGAAAGAGTTAAATGCTTAATTTAGACTTCTTTCCGCAGAAATAAAAATATCAAATGGTAGAACTTACATGGATATGTTTGTATGCCTGCTTGAAGAAGTTAGGATAGAGGAAAAATAGGCTTACCTAGGAAATAAAACCTGTCCTGGAGCATGTAATAATGTGGGCAATGCAATGTGTTGATTTTAAAGTGGACGTGTCGCCTACAGGCTGTAAAGGCAGATGCTGTATGAGCCATACCTATATGTATGAGATTACAGAATATAGACATGGAAATAAAGCTGAAAACCTTCTCCTGTTGATTTATTTTTGTGATATGTCAGTGTAAGGGAGATCATTTTGCCTAATTTGATAAATTATATAATTCTTGGTGCATTAATTAAAGGAAGAATAGCTTCTGTTGGATGTTTGCCACATTACATGCTGGGCAAGAGTGTAGTCTATGTGTAGCGACCCCTTGAAGAGTTGGTGTAGAGGACCTTTGGCCTGTTTACCAGATTTAACAAACAAACTCTACCCACCCTAACCATGGTTTGCTCATTGACTACGATTTTTCCTGTGTTCTTGAAGCCACACACTGGTGTCTCTTGGCCCGTCTGGGTCCGCTGTCATTTAATGGAGACTATTCCAAAAGGTAGCAACCTGGTGGTTCCCCTGCAACAAAGTCCAGATCCCTGAACAGGGGTAAAATGCTGAAAACCAGGGGAGTATTAGGACTTAAATTTTATTCCCTGTCACCTATGCATAACAGGTGTTTATTCACGTCTAAAATTGTATAATGTCAACCCAAGAATGTAACAGAAAAATTATTGAAATTTATTAAGCTGTCAGCAATATAGCAATGGTACTATACACCCAAAAGATTTTTAATTTCACCATAAAATGTAACTGACAATTATTTTTTTTTTTACCGTTGCACTAGGTATAGCAGTGGTACTATACACACCAAAATTGGTGAATTTCCCCCTAAAATGTAAATGACAAAGTAGTGAAATGATATAAGATAATACGTACAAATAAACACGTACAAAAAAAATATAAATGATTTATGAGGTGGAGTTCCATATGGAGTAGGAGTTTGAGGAGGCGGTGGACGTAGCGGAGTAGGTGGAAGCGGCGGTGGAGGAGGACGAGATAGCCAACACAGGTTTTCGGTTTTAATTTAATTTAGTAAAATTAAGGTACACTCCAAAAGAGTGTGAAATATCCAAAATACAAACATGAGCAATTGCGCTGCAATATATCAATGGCTGTTAGTGCCGGTATACTGTACATGTCTATTCTGCATAAGGTAAGTCCTGAGGGATCCATGCCTGGTTCATTTTAATGAACGTGAGCTTGTCCACATTGGCTGTGGACAGGCGGCTGCGCTTGTCTGTGATGATCCCCCCTGCCGTGCTAAACACAAGTTCAGATAATACACTGGCTGCAGGGCAGGCCAGCACCTCCAAGGCGTAAAGGGCAAGCTCAGGCCATGTGCTCAATTTGGAGACCCAGAAGTTGAAGGGGGCTGCCTCCTGCTAAGACGTTCCATATCAGCTGGTGGTGCTGGTTGTTGTGGTGTGCTGACAAAGCTTTTCCACATTTCAGCCATGCTAACGCTGCCTTCTGAGGTGCTGGCGGTGCCCCAGCTGCGTTGGCGACCTCTTCCTCTGCCTTCGCCTTGTGCTTCCACTGTGCCCCCGCTGTCAGGTGGGAATGCCACCAGCAGCGCGTCTACCAGCGTGCGCTTGTACTCGTGCATCTTATGATCACGCTCCAGTGACGGAATTAAGGACGGTACGTTGTCCTTGTAACGGGGATCCAGCAGCGTGGCCACCCAGTAATCAGCACAAGTTAGAATGTGGGCAACTCGGCGGTCGTTGCGGAGACACTGCAGCATGTAATCGCTCATGTGTGCCAGGCTGTCCAGTGGCAACGTAAAGCTGTCCTCTGTGGGAGGTGTATCGTCTGTGTCTTCTGTATCCCCCCATCCACACACTAGTGATGGCCATGAGCGGGTCTGGGTGCCACCCTGCTGTGAACATGGTTCCTCCTCCTCATCCACCACCTCCTCATCCTCCAGAACTGTGCCCTGGCTGGACAATTGTGTACCTTGGGTTTGTGGGTGCAGAAACCCACCCTCGGAGCTTCTTGGGAATGACTGGCCGGAAACCCTACGAAATGATCCCTCTTCCTCCTCCTGTGCCACATCCTCTTCCATCATCGCCAGGAGCGTTTTTTCAAGGAGGCATAGAAGTGGGATAGTAACGATGAGAACGGCGTTATCGGCACTGGCCATGTTGGTGGAGTACTCGAAACAGCACAACAAGGAACACAGGTCTCGCATGGAGGCCCAGTCATTGGTGGTGAAGTGGTGCTGTTCCGTCGAGTGACTCACCCGTGCGTGCTGCAGCTGAAGCTCCACTAACGCCTGCTGCTGCTCGCACAGTCTCTCCAGCATATGCAAGGTGGAGTTCCACCTTGTGGGCTCGTCGCATATAAGGGGGTGAGCGGGAAGGCCGAAGTTACGCTGCAGTGCTGACAGGCGAGCAGCAGCAGGGTGAGAACGCCGAAAGCGCGCACAGACAGCCCGTACTTTATGCAGCAGCTCTGACATATCGGGGTAATTTTTAAGGAATCTCTGCACCACCAAATTCAGCACATGCGCCAGGCAAGGGATGTGCGTCAAACCGGCTAGTCCCAGAGCTGCTACGAGATTTCGCCCATTATCGCACACCACCAGGCCGGGCTTGAGGCTGAGTGCCACAAACCACTCATCGCTCTGTTGTTCAAGGCCCGTCCATAGCTCCTGCGCGGTGTGGGGTTTGTCCCCCAAACAGATACGTTTTTAAACTGCCTGCTGTCGTTTACCCCTGGCTGTGCTGAAGTTGGTGGTGAAGGTGTTACGCTGACCGGATGAGGAGCTGGTAGAGGATGAGGAAGCAGAGTAGGAGGAGGAAGCAACAGGAGGCAAACTGAAGCGCCCTGCAATCCTCAGTGGTGGAAGTACATGCGCCAAATTGCTATCCGCCTCAGACCCATCCGCCACTGCATTTACCCAATGTGCTCTTATGGAGATATAACGGCCCTGACCATGCTTACTGGTCCACGTATCCGTAGTCAGGTGCACCTTGCCACAGATGGCGTTGCGCAGTGCACACCTGATTTTGTCCCCTACTTGGTTGTGAAGGGAAGGGATGGCTCGCCTTGAAAAGTAGTGGCGGCTGGGCACAACGTACTGTGGGACAGCCACCGCCATAAGTCCTTTAAAACTATCCGTCTCCACCAGACGGAATGACAGCATTTCAAAGGCCAGTAATTTAGAAATGCTGGCATTCAGGGGTAGGGATCGCGGGTGGGTAGAGGGGTACTTCCTCTTCCTCTCCAGCGTTTGAGAGATGGAGAGCTGAACGCTTCCGTGGGACATTGTGGAGATGCTTGGTGACCCAGGTGTTGGTGTTGCTGGCAGATCCTCTGTTTGCGGTGTGGCAAGTGGCACTGTCACTCCAGAAGTGGATGAAGAGGCCGCGACTGCAGCAGAAGAGGAAGCAGGAGGAGCCAGAGACCTTTCTTGGTTTTTGAGGTGTCTACTCCACTGCAGCTCGTTCTTTGCACTTAAATGCCTAGTCATGCAGGTTGTGCTCAGGTTGAGAACGTTTATGCCTCGCTTCAGGCTCTGATTGCACAGCGTGCAAACCACTCGTGTCTTGTCGTTAGCACATTGTCTGAAGAACTGCCACGCCAGGGAACTCCTTGGAGCTGGCTTTGGTATGCTCGGTCCCTTGCTGCGGTGGGCAGTAGGAGGCGTACTGTCTAGTGGACAGCCGCTCCGCTTTTGCACCCTGCTCCCTCTTCTGCTGTGCTGGTGGCTCTGTGCGACCACCGCCTCTTCCTCGGAAACTACATAGGTCATTCACATGACCTTGATTCCATGTGGGGTCGAGGACCTCATCGTCCTCCACATCATCTTCCACCCAGTCTTCACCCCTGCCTTCCTTGTCGGTCTGCACACTTTCGAAAGCCCCAGCAGTTGGCACCTGTGTTTCGTCATCATCCAAGACGTGCTGCGATGGTCCTCCCATGTACTCCTCTTGAAAGATAAGTGGTTGGGCATTGGTGCACTCAATCTCTTCCACTTCTGGGGCAGGGCTAGGTGGATGGCCCTGGGAAACCCTGCTAACAGAGTAATCAAAAAGCAGAAGAGACTGCTGCATGACTTGGGGCTCAGACTGCTTGGCTGATTTGCAAGAGGGTGAGGTGAAAGACTGATGGACATCCGCTGCAGGTGCCAACTGTGGTCTTTCAGCAGGAGACTGGGTGGGAGACAATGTGAAGGAACTGGATCCACTGTCAGCAACCCAATCTACTATTGCCTGTACTTCACCATTCGTAGAGCAGCATTAGGCCCGACCAAATACCGCTGCAGGTTTTGTCGCCTACTCGCACCTGAGGAAGGGGTTTCACTTGTGCGTGTAGCTGGCACAGATCGACCACGTCCTCTCCCTGCAACAGGAGCTCCACCAGCAGCACCACGACCTGGGCCATGTCCCTTATTTGACGCTCTCCTCATATTTTTTGAATTTAGGATCTTGCCCTAAATGGGTGTTAAATTAATAGTAGAATAGTACGACAGTATGTAAAGGGAGTATCTCACAGGGCCTGAACCAGTGTAGGCCTGAAGTAAATATATCTTTGCCCAAAATGGCTGTATTTCAAATGGCTGTATTTCAAATCCCTGATTCAAACCCCTGTATGTAGAGGGTGTATCTCACATGGTCTGAACCACTGTAGGCCTGAAGTAAATATTTATTTGCCCAAAATTGCTGTATTTTAAATGGCTGTATTTCAAATGCCTGATTCAAACCCCTGTATGTAGAGGGAGTATCCCACAGGGCCTGAACCACTGTAGGCCTGAAGTAAATATATCTTTGCCCAAAATGGCTGTATTTCAAATGGCTGTATTTCAAATGCCTGATTCAAACCCCTGTATGTAGAGGGGTATCTCACAGGGCCTGAACCAGTGTAGGCCTGAAGTAAATATATCTTTGCCCAAAATGGCTGTATTTCAAATGGCTGTATTTCAAATCCCTGATTCAAACCCCTGTATGTAGAGGGTGTATCTCACATGGTCTGAACCACTGTAGGCCTGAAGTAAATATTTATTTGCCCAAAATTGCTGTATTTTAAATGGCTGTATTTCAAATGCCTGATTCAAACCCCTGTATGTAGAGGGAGTATCCCACAGGGCCTGAACCACTGTAGGCCTGAAGTAAATATATCTTTGCCCAAAATGGCTGTATTTCAAATGGCTGTATTTCAAATGCCTGATTCAAACCCCTGTATGTAGAGGGGTATCTCACACGGTCTGAACCACTGTAGGCCTGAAGTAAATATATCTTTGCCCAAAATGGCTGTATTTCAAATGGCTGTATTTCAAATGCCTGATTCAAACCCCTGTATGTAGAGGGTGTATCTTACACGGTCTGAACCACTGTAGGCCTGAAGTAAATATTTATTTGCACAAAATGGCTGTATTTTAAATGGCTGTATTTCAAATGCCTGATTTAAACCCCTGTATGTAGAGGGAGTATCCCACAGGGCCTGAACCACTGTAGGCCTGAAGTAAATATATCTTTGCCCAAAATGGCTGTATTTCAAATGCCTGATTCAAACCCCTGTATGTAGAGGGGTATCTCACACGGTCTGAACCACTGTAGGCCTGAAGTAAATATTTCTTTGCCCAAAATGGCTGTATTTTAAATGGCTGTATTTCAAATGCCTGATTCAAACCACTGTATGTAGAGGGTGTATCTCACACGGTCTGAACCACTGTAGGCCTGAAGTAAATATTTATTTGCCCAAAATGGCTGTGTTTTAAATGGCTGTATTTCAAATCCCTGATTCAAATCCCTGTATGTAGAGGGTGCAGGGATCTCAAGTCTCCCTGAAGTTCAGGGAGTCTCCCGCTATTAGATAGCGGCTCCCTGACACCCTCATGTGAGACAATATCTCCCGAAAGGTTTACTGATAGCAGAGCAGAGAGATAAGAGAAGAGACAGGACAGAGTTTAGATTACAGGTTGAATTAACCCTTTAGGGTCAAATTGGCTTCTCAAGGAGATATATATGTTAAAGGCACCTTCTTCTGTCTCATTCAGTAGCTATATAACTATTGAGAGAGATGTATTTTTTTTAAATACATTTACACATTTAACCCTCCATTTTAATTATATATTATTTACCCCAGTGTTAAATCCCCCCCCCCCCCTGATGCTTGTTTTTTTTCCTACAGTGGGGTAGATAATTACACACAGGGTTCACTTGCTTCTTGTCAGCTCAGCGAATGAACCGAAGATTCGATTCATGAATCGGTTCATTTGAATGAACTTATTCAAATGAACCGATTCATGTGAAAGATCCGAACTTCCCATCTCTAGTTTACGCAGTAAACCTTTCCGGCAACCTGTAGCAGTGTCCCCTTCTCGGCGCGTGCGCACAGTGCAAGAAGAAGCCGATGCCAGCAGTCCGCAACGGCGCATCAGGCTGAGCCTGTGCGCACGCGTGGAATCTCAAAGCGGGAGGAGGGGGAGGGAGGGAGAGGCGGCACTGAGTAGTAGAAGGCACCACTGGGCACGAACGGCGATGCGTGCGGCCGGGCACCATGCATCCACAGACCTCCCCTGCTTGGGCACCTTAATTCAATGATTGACAGGTTAGTAAAACCTGTTTTTCCACAGAATAAAGCCACAAATAGCTTTTATAAGGCCACCTTAGAAATCAGAATGCTACCCTGGACATGAGCATAGGTTTAGCTCACAGGGCTTATAGGTGGTGACAGAATCCCTTTAATCATATACATAAATATGATAATTTGGGGCAGGGTGATGAGCCCAGTCCTCCACACCATAGAGCAAAGTGTGCAGATACTGCATATGTCTGGAAAATGTAATAAAAAGTTTGTGAAAGAAAAAAAAATGAAAACCTCCCTGAAATGAGAAGTGCACCTCCCTGAAATGAGTTTTTGCAGGTTGGGATGTCTGAGGGTGTATCTCACACGGTCTTAACCACTGTAGGCCTGAATTCAATATTGGTGCACCAAATGGAGGGAGCCGTAGCCGGGATCATGCTGTGGCAGGACACGCACGACGCATGCGCGAGAAGAGCGCGGTCACGGCTACAGGGAAAAATGTCCATCAATAGGAGCGGCATAGGGGCGGGCTTATCCGACGGTTGAGTGAAGGAGGCCGCTGCCCCCGTGACTTCAGCACGACTTCAAAAAGGTGATAAACACAGTTTTATAAGTCCATTTTATTATTTTTTGCGTTCCAGTATCTGTAGGGGGCGGCGCCCGTTCTCAGCACTTAGCCCTGCCTTAAGGATGCGGGACTTCCGGTTGTTGGAACGCATATGCGTTCCAACGGCAGGATATTGGATCTAGGTGGAAGGCAATCATCTCATCAGCGGCAGAATGCGGCGGTCTTTTTAAATACAGCCTGCACACTTGTATGTGAATCGCCTACCAGGGGGATATAGAACATAGGGGGAGACTCCAACATGTGAGTATAGCATCTTTCTTCTCTGATCAGAGGCTGTATCATTGCCTATATCTGATGATATACCTTATTCACAGTTTGGGTTCTGTTGAATAATCATGACAGGGGACTGACAGAGAACTGACTAACTGGGTCCACCCCATTCACAGAACCGTAAGTTTGCAATCATTAGTAATTGTATATACATCTAGATGTCTGGATATCGACACTCATTGCGGTTTATGATTGTCTTTTGCCTGATACAGGACGTGGATGATATTGCCTGTACTGGATGGAGTCTGAATCAGGCATAAGTATTCTCAAATATACCCCCACTATTGATTTATCTATATATGTGTAGAGCGTTGATCTCCAGTGTGCGTGCTTGCGAACTGACATTTCAGCCGGCATATATCTTGGAGCACTGTTCCTGTGTGACCCGGTTTTGTACCGGTATTCATTGAGTCACTAATTAAATATTGTATAGACTCACTATATAACTACACCTCCTGATGATCCCACAGTATCTACGTGGGTGAAACGCGTCGAGGTGACAGAGGTGTATGACTATATCGTCATCCCTGATTAAGTGTATTTTTGTGTCTGTCTGTACTATGTTCTGTGTCTCTTTTTTGTTTCTTTTCCCATCCAGTCCACCTTTATAGCTGGTAATTTAATATCCATATCTCATACCTGGTTTGAACTGTCTGCCATCTCTGCGACACCCCTTTAGGGTACAGTTAGGGGTAGCAGTATAGGTACGCGGACAGGGGGCCTCCACCATCAGGAGCCCTCCCTGGGCTGAGGTTTATAGGATAGGGGTAGATTTAGGGATATAATTTCCCATACCCCAGGTATATTTTCTTTTCTGGATGTGGCTATTGGTCAATTTTTTCTTGTGTGTACACCTACTAGTAATTATCTAGTGGACCCTTATGGGATCCTTTTAACGCATACCAATAAAGTACTTGTATTTTTAAGGGGTTTTTGTTTCAACGCTGGATATTCCATTTTATGAGACAGCACAACGCAGAAAGAAGATATGAATACATCTTTGGGCACACTATCAGAGATACTTTAAGGTACTGTGATTAGTGTAAATTGTCTTTTCCAGGTGACAGGTTCCCTTTAAATTGCACACTGACTAATATAGATGTTGTAGATTGCCAAAAAAGTCTTTTTTTGGTAACAGAATATAAAAGCTGTATATATTAAACTTGAATTTAACACTTGCAGATCTGGAAAATACAGTTTTTTGAGAGAAAAAAAGTGTGTTTTTCAAACCCCAGAAAATGATGGGTGTATTTCTACCTTAAATTGCACACTGACTAATCCAGATGTTGTAGTTTGCCCCCAAAAAATTGTGATTTGCAATGTCCCAAAAGATCAGATGCAGTGCTGGTGCCCTGAGCATGCATAAAATGGCCGCCACCGCCACCCACCTAACTAACAGAATTCTAAAAGTTATTTTTTTTTTGGTCAATGGCCTCAGGGCAGGGTAAAATGATTGTGTCCTGCACCCACACAAACTATTTGTCTGTAGATCGCTGAGTTAGATTCTCTCCAATTCTCTCCCTGAAATCACAAGTCCAGCAGCATCCTCTCACTACACTTGTAACAGCAGAGTGACGTGCAGCGCTACTTGAGTCAAGCTTATATAGAGCCTGGGTCACATGCTGCTCTGGCCAATCACAGCGATGCCATTAGTAGGCATGGCTGTGATGGCCTCTTGGGGCAAGTAGTATGACGCTTGTTGATTGGCTGCTTTGCAGCCTTTCAAAAAGCGCCAAGAAAGCGCCGAACACCGAACCCGAACTTTTACGGAAATGTTCGGGTTCGGGTCCGGGGTCCAAAAATCCTAAAGTTCGGTACGAAGCCGAACTTTACAGTTCGGGTTCGCTCAACCCTAATTAGGACAATGCACTCAGGAGCATTACACATTGACTGAGCGGCATAGAGATGTAGACTTGTGGTCAGACAGTGTAATCCAGCCAATGCACAGTTACAGTACTATCCAATCAGTACTGATCGGGTTTAAATGATTTTAGGTTTGCCACCTAATGCAGAATGTTAGTGTTCACTCAAACAAACAGATTGCAAAAGATTAGAAATGATTTTCATACTAAGGCAACTTAGCTAAAAACTGCATCCTGTGAATCCTACACAGGGTCATATCTATAGGGGTGCCTTGTTGTCTACGGGTGCCCAGAGGTCTCCCATGAGTAGAAGATTTGGTGACTGCACTCCTCCCAATCTCACAGGATCCAGTGAGACAGTCTAGGTTTTCAGGTGCTGTCCATCTATCCCGGGAATGTCTGTGTATGCTCTGCTATTCTCCATTGAAGTTTTGGCTCGGCACTGCTGTGTCATTTTACATGGTCACTGGCTAGACATGGCGCTTGTAGGGAGCTAAGCTCACAGCTGTGGAATTTTTATGGCTCCCTCATCTCCTTGCTATCATCGTGCCCCACCTCGCTGGTGAGGGATTCAAGTCAAGAGGATGGAAATGTGTAAGCCATTAACACAGGATACCTTCCGATTCATGGTGGTTTCTGAGGGAAAAGGCCAAGCAGAGTAGTGTCCTCAAATATACAAAGGCTTGAACCATGGCGTGCTTTGCTCAAGAACCTGTAGCCTTCCATTGATTATTTGGGGAAACCACAACTCTCAACATGCAATGACAGCCGCTTAGTTTCAAGATACGCAAAATGTTGTGAACTCTTTGAAACACACAGAGCGGATCAGGCACGGACTATATTCTAATTCACAGGGCCTGTGCACAATACTGTATGGGTGTTGTATGATTGTCACAGCAACTGTAAGCCCTTGTAGGCAGTAGGATGGATGGCATTAACGGTGCGGCTTTACAGAACAAATTGCTAAGGTGTTTTGAATGTTCTGCATGGTTTTTGAATGGGAGCTACAGAATGCGCTGTACAAACGTCTGGCTGCCACATCCAGGTGGGATGGGATTGGGATGGTTAGATCCTCAAGATGGTTGTGCAGTACCCCAGAATAGAGTACTTGCAAACTGTTCTTGTTATGTAATGTTTTATACTGCTATTTATTTTGTTAATGCCTTGTGATGTTCCAGAATACTATATGTCTTTATGGATCAGTCAGGATAATGATCCTAACTCTGCCCCTCTAGAAAATTAGATGTTGGACTTAGGTCCACCCCTGCCTCACAGTGAGTAGTGAGTTGGCTGAGGAAATGAGAGAAAGCTACATGTGCTCACTCCTCAGAGAATGAGGCCTGGACTGCAGAGACAATTTACAGAGAAATGTACAGAGAGAAAACAATTTCTACTTCACAGCAATCCAGAAAAAGCACGAGAAAGAAATTACTAGAAGGTCCAAAATCTTTATGATCAACGATTGGAGTCAGTCAGTAAGGTATTTGCTGTTTAAGGCTGATAGAGACTTTACTGCAGTGAGAGGGACATTTATAAGAAATTTGTTCATGGCCTATACCACCGTATTTTAACCCCTTACTTTTCAGCTGGGAATTACAGCTGCCATTGCAAGAGTAATATTGCAGGTCTTAGAATCTGCAGAGCAAAGGAGTAGTGATGACCGAGCACCAAAGTATTCGTGTGCTCGGCCGAGCACCCAAGTATAATGGAAGTCAATGGGAGACAACCAGGCACCCCCTACTCAGAAGAGAAGAGAGTGTCTGGTTCATAAAAAAAGGTTAGAAATTGATGGAAACCCCATGGAAATGGTTTTGAAACAGCATTAAGAGGATAGCTGGTTGCGTCTTAGACTCTTATTATGTACGACATACAACAGACAAACACACAAAGGATATATGCCAAAAGCCAGTTATGTACAAGCCATCAATCTATCCAAGCGACAGATAACAGCCAGCATACCTTACAATAGCAGCCTTGTGCACTATGAGATATTCCAAACCAGCTCTCATCTGACTGAGAACCAGTAAACCTCAAAGTTTTTTTGCATCTGTTGGATGGCTTGGGTGGACCTGCACACCTGGATCAATATCACTAGGGCGAAAAAAAGTTTTCCGATTGTCCTTACATAATATTCAATAACCTTTCTATACAGTTTTGTCTTGTAAAAACTCATTTGCATAAACATTGGCATATGGGAAAGACCTGCAAATGAGCAGAATCTGCCTTGTTTTTCAGCTGTCATAAGACTATGAAAACCAATAGATGGCGCTATTGAGTTATGAACAGCGCCCTCTATTGGTTTCACAGTCTTATGACAAGACTAATATTCTTGTCAGAAGACTATGAAACCAATAGAGGGCGCTGTTCATAACTCAATAGCGCCATCTATTGGTTTCATAGTCCTCTGACAAGAATATTTATCTGAGTCTTATGACAAGCTTATTAGTGTAGCCTTTTGCATGTAAAATTCGCAATAAAAATTTGCGATCTACACTAGGATGATATCTGACACTGGGAAAGCTGGGTAATAACTCAGTGATAAAATCTGACACTCGGGAAGCTGGGTAATAACTCAGTGATAAAATCTGACACTTGGAAAGCTGGGTAATAACTCGCGATCTACTGTCACCGCCAGATCTCTGAGAAGTTCTGACAGATGTTCTTCAGTACCTCCTGCATGATGTTGTTTTGTTTTGGTTTCGTTTTGTCATCTCTTCTCCCTCACCCAGCTGTCATCTATTAGCAGTGATCGCCTCCCTTTATATCCCCTCCCATACTGCTTCACTTTGCGGTTTATATTACTTCCTGGATTGTGCTCACTGCTAGATGCTACAACTGCTGGTTCCTCAGATAAGTCTATTCCTTTATTTGTGTTTTCCTGTTGGCTTGATTCTAGGTGACCCTGACTCCCTCCGTATTGAGTGCAGGGAGCCGGTGGTCGTGTCCCCTCACTATTATAGGGTTTTCAGGTGTCACTCAGTCTAGGTACGGGGACATGCCATTTTCTATTATGAAGATCTTTGCATGGGCTGAGCAGTCAGGGAGAGCTCTAGGGCTTTTATAGGGCTCACCCATATGTTCCTTAGTTTGGGATCAAGTCAGTCGGATCTTTATTTGTGACTTCTAGTTTTCTGCAACACCAGTCCGTGACATCTACAATGAGTTATTACCCAGCTTTTTCAGTGTCAGATATTATCACTGACTTACTACATAATTATTACATAATATTCGCTATATTGTTATATATTCATTTTTTTTATTACGAATATTCTAAAAAACAAATATAGAGCAATATAGCGAATATGATCTCAGCTAATAGTCTTGTCATAACACTATGCAACTAATAGAGGGCGCTGTTCATGAGAGATTCTGCTCATTTGCATGTCTTTCCCATATGCCCATGTTTATGCAAATGAGTTTTTACATGAGAAAACTGTATAGAAAGGTTATTGAATATTATGTTAGGAGAATCAGAAAACTTTTTGTCGCCCTAATGATATTGATCTAGGTATGCAGGTCCACCCAAGCCATCCAAAAGATGCAAAATAACTTTGAGGTTTACGGGTTCTCAGTCAGATGATAGCTGGTTCATAATATCTCATAGTGCACAAGGCTGCCATTGTAAGGTATGCTGGCTGTTATCTGTCTCATGGATAGATGGATGGCTTTTGGCATATAGCCTTTGTGTGGTTGTCTATTGTATGTCATACATAATATGAGACTAAGATGCATCCAGCTTTCCTCTTAATGCTGTTGCCAAACGATTTTGATGTTGTTTCCATCAATTTCAAAAAAATTTTATGAACCAGACACCCTCTTTTCTTCCGAGCAGGAGGTGCCTGGGGTTTTTACATTGACTTCCACTGTATTAAATTGTATCAGAGCACCCGAATCTGCCGAGCATAGCGATGCTCGAGCGATCAGCAGTTCGGCCGATCATGCTCGCTGATCACTAGAAAGGAGTACTACAATCTGCATCCTGACCTATATCCATACATCTGGGGAGATCTGCACTAAGAATAGCTTGGAACTGTGTCTTTATAATATTGGATGTACTACAACTCCCATTCTGCACTTTAATAAAGAGACATCTATATTCTACAACAGGCCCGGTTACTGACTCCAGCACCATTCACCAGTCACAGCAGCTACATCTCCTGCCTTGCACCCGGACCAAACCCACAACACCAAGGGATCCCCAACTACCATCAGTAAGAACCCCAACATTAAGCTGTGCATCAAGAGGAAAAATGGTATGTGTCCTCTTATCACTGCCCTGGCCTTAGGGAACATTGTTGTGAGGATTGCCACTGTCAATAATTATTGAAGCCAGAGCCACTACCACTTCCATCTTCTGGTCCCCTCTGCTCCTTTGGGGCTTGCAGCAAGAACAGGCACCAGCAACAATGCCATAAATGTCTGAAATGAGAATCTCTTATCCCTTTAACACTCAAATCCTCTGCCATTGTAGCTCGCTATAAACTCAACGGCAATTGAGACACGAAGAACAACTGATACTTAATAAAAGTTTTGCAAGCGCAAAACCAGATTGGATATTTATGCCGGAGTGAAGTTCTTGTAAGACATTAATAAATCCCATCCAATTTCTTTATTATCCTCTAGCATCTGAAGCCGTACGAGCGTCACAGGGGACGGCATCCAATGCTGCGGGCCAGGAGTTAGAACAATTCTGAGAGTCTTATAATAGCACCCGTTGTTTCTTATCAGTGAATATTACATTGGATATTGTCTGAGATGCCGCAATAAATTTACTACAGGTGCAGCATAAGCTTTGGAGGAAATAAACAAGATCTATGGCTCGCACACACGAGAATGTCACTGCGTAGGATTATTCCCAAGCAGAACCTCAATAAAATTAGGTTCCTTACTCTGCAGCTTTCGTGTTTAAATTTTAATTAGCCCTGTTTATCAAATTTTGCACAAAATGAGTTTATGGCGTTAAATCTTTGGCGCTTAAGACGTCCCAGTAGAACAAGAAAATAATGTGAATTTGTGACCCCCGCTGTTTCTTTTGATATCCTTTCCCAATCTGTTATAGATATTATGACACTACATGGTCGAGCCTTCCATTAATATTGCTTCTTTCTCGCTGCTATCATCTATTATCTAATACATTTTATGGGAGGGTTAATTAATCTTTCACTCTGTGTTTTGCGAAAGCCATTTTCCTACTTACTTGGGATATTGATTTTGGATGTTTCAAAGCCACTTTTAGGGTCATATATTATATCGGATGCTTCATGGAATCTCAATCCGTACATGGCCAGCAAAGTCATAGTGAGCTGCTGTATGATAAGTAAATTCAATATCTAAGGAGCTAAATGCTAAGTAATCTAGGTGGGGGCCAAAGGTTTTGAATGGTGCAAGGCAACCAACTAGGTGTAGCACAAATGGAGCAAAAACATGGAGTTCATGGGCTCCAGTGCAAACATTATAACATTATCCCCTAGTTTGTTCACTGAATCCAAGACTCATAGGGGGTCCTTTACAAAGAATTTTAACAAAGAAGTCAGAAGACCACTTTTGGGGAAATTTTTTAAAGGCTTCTACAGCAATATTTTGATGCACAGGAATTTTTAAGAGGTCCTTGCCACTTGGGAGTGGCAGAAGCCGGAAAGTCGACCGCTGGAAACAGGTTTAAATGTTGGCCGGGAGTGGAGTTGTTTTTCACTCTGTTGTAGATGCACCTAATTTATGACGAAGCGCCTGCCTCGTCATAAATTATGTGCATCCTCTGGCAGTGGAGGGAGGAATCAAAGACCAGCATAACTGTAACATTTAGAGTGCTGTTTATATAATTACATGTAAGCCTTGCAATGTGCAGTATTTGGGGGGCACCACAGGGCTACCCAAGGTCAGAATCTGCAGGCATTTATCTGACGCTGTTCACACTGACAACAGAAATGAGTAAACATTGTGACATATTTCTGCACCAACACAATGAAGATGCCTCACACTTAGGCTTCGTTCACATCACCGTTTAGCCTTTCCGTTCTCCTGCCCCGTTTGAAGGGCAGGAAAACGGAAAGGACGGATTCGGCACATAACTGAGACGAACGGAGCCCACGGGCCCCATAGACTATAATGGGGTCCGTTAGGTTTCCGCTCAGAAGAAGATTTTTGAAGTGGAGACAAAAGTCCTGCATGCACAACTTTTGTCTCTGCTCCAAAATCTTCTTCTGAGCGGAAACCTAACGGACCCCATCATAGTCTATGGGGCCCGTGGGCTCTGTTCGTCTCAGTTATGAGCCGAATCCATCCTTTCCGTTTTCCTGCCCCTAAACGGAGCAGGAGAACGGAAAGGCTGAACTGTGATGTGAATAAAGCCTTAGCGTTACAGGGTCTCGAAAAAGTAAGGCCTCATGCACACGACCGTATTTTGTGGTCCGCAAAAAACAGATCCGCAAGAATACGGTTGACATTCGTGTGCATTCCGTATTTTGCAGAACGGAACAGCTGGCCCCTAATAGAACAATACTATCCTTGTCCATAATGCGGACAATAATAGGATATGTGATAAAAGAACTGGGCACTCTCAGGAAATAGGGATCATACATATATTTATTATGTATAAGACAATAAGAAAGGACAATAAAAGAGAGAATATGGCCCTCCTATTGTACTAAACAGCACTTCCTCACGATAACTAGCACTATGAATCTAGATAAGTACTAATAGCTTGTATGGCATATTCCTAAAATAAAACGGCAATAAGATGGTACAATCGATCGCTAAATCACAAATTATTCACACAATAAAAAAAAAATTTCACTCAATAAAAAACGCATAAATAGCGTGGACGCTGAATGTTCACTGGGAAAACTCCAAATGTCACTGTTGCGAGTTATTCCCAAACTCACTGATAAAATACTGAAGCTCCAAAGTAACAATTATTAAAGGCACCGTGGCGTGATAGTCCCACAACAAACAGGTATAGCGGCGTCCCGCTCTAGATTCCTCCAGTAGCATCCCACTGGGCGAATAACATTCAAGTCTTGTTAAATCTCCTGCCAGCAATTAATCGATGAAAAAGATAGTCTTACCGGAAAAAATTTTCCTCACCACTTCGCTGCACACCGTCGCTCTGCTGGGTCGCGTTTTATAAATTACCTCCAGACTTTTTTGAGCGGTCAGGTTGTTGAAATCCCACGTAGGTAAAAGCTTGGCATGTGCAGCCTGGTCTCTGCTGTAGGCCGTCACAAATTTCTTATACTTTAACCTTATCGTGGTGTTGAGCGGTGTGGTACGCAGTTCCGGCACTATCTGTTGGTCCTCACTCTTTCAAAGTTTGGGGTCCTGTTAAAGCTAGATGCGTTTTGGGGCTTAAGATTGCCCCTTCCTCAGTGGAAGGGGCAATATTAAAGGAAAATAGAGATGAAATTTCTAAATTTCACTTTTTTAGCAGATTTTCTATTTTATAATTTTTTTTTCTTTAACACATTAAGGGTTAACAGCCAAACAAAACTCAATATTTATTACTCTGATTCTGCGGTTTACAGAAACATCCCACATGTGGTCGTAAACTGATGTAAGGGCGCACGGCAGGGCGCAGAAGGAAAGGAACACCGTATGGTTTTTGGAAGGCAGATTTTGCTGGATTGGTTTTCTGAACGCCATATGTTTTTTATTTTTCTACCGATCGTCTTGTGCAGGAGCTTGTTTTTTGCAGAAAGAGTTGAGGTTTTTATTGGTACCATTTTTGGGTACATATGATTTTTTGATCATTCATTATTACACTTTATGGGGCAAGGTGGCCAAAAAATTGGCTGTTTTGGAACAGTTTTTTTTTTTATTTTTTTTACAGCGTTCATCTGAGGGGTTAGATCATGTGACAGTTTTATAGAGTAGATCGTTACGGACGTGGCAATACTCAATATGTATACTTTCTCTTATTTATTTAAGTTTTACACAATAATAGCATTTCTGAAACCAAAAAAATGATGTTTTAGTGTCTCCATAGTCTGAGAGCCATAGCTTTTTTATTTTTTGGGTGATTGTCTTAAATATGAGCTAATTTTTTGCGGGATGAGGTAACGGTTTGATTGGTACTATTTTGGGGTATATACGCCTTTTTGATCGCTTGGTGTTGCACTTTTTGTGATGTAAGGTGACAAAAATGGCTTATTTTTTTACACCGTTTTTATATTAAATTTTTTATGGTGTTTATTGGACAGGGTTGATGATGTGATATATATATAGAAATGGCTGTTACGGACGCGGTGACACCTAATATGTGTGGTTTTTGTTTGTTTTTTATATGAAAAGGCAATTTATTTTTTACATTTTTATTTATTTATTTTTACTTTTATTATTTTCACTTTTTTTTTTTATCAGTTCCCTCTTGGATCTTGAAGATCCAGTGGGGCTGATGGTTGTACTATACTTTGCAATGCTCTTGCATTGCAAAGTATAATACAATCAGATGCCCTGTAGGTGGCAGCACCGGACGCCTATGCCATGGCAACCGGATGCCTTTGCAAAGCGTCCGGTTGCCATGGGAACCATCGGGTGCTGCAATCGCAGCAGCCCTGATGGTTGAGAGAGGGAGCCCCCTCCCTCTATTAACCCCATGGATGCCGCTACTGCGGCATCTATGGGGTTACAGCAGTGTCAGCATAGAGCTGACACACGCTGCTGATGTCGGCGGCTCAGGAATGGAGCCACCGCCATCACACACAGAAGGGGGACCGATCGGGGGCAGCGCTGGAAAGGGGGGAGGGGGGGCAGCATTTTACAAATTACAGATCAGGGCAGGAGGGGGCAGACCGCATCGGGGCAGGATAAGAAGAAGGACAAGGACAAGAAGGGGGCACAGATCTGGGGCTTCAAAAAGGGGGCACACATCGGGGGCTTCAAGAAGGGGGCACAGATCGGGGGCTTCAAGAAGGGGGCACAGATCGGGGGCTTCAGGACACATTACCTGATTTCAGGCTCTGATGTGCAGAGCGCAGATCAGAGCCTGAAACCGGCATTTTAACACTGCCTCGATCCGATTGGTTAGTCTGCACAGACTAACCAATCGGATCGATTGCTGGCAAGGGGCCACTTCGTGACAGCAGCAGGGCAGGGGCAGAAGCTTTAATCCAAGCGCTTTGCAGCGCTTGGATTAAAGAGCTGCCAGAACGTTTATATACGTGGTAGCTGCACGGGGCATGTGCAACTATCACGTATATATACAGATTGCAGTCGTGAAGGGGTTAACGTGTCAGCTGCTGACAATAGTGTTGCCATCTGCAGCCTGTGCTGTCAATGCATAAGTCGCGGTAAGCCCAACACTCACCTAGGGATGACCGCCTTAAGAAGGCACCTGGCCTCCCATCACTGAGCCCAGTCAGAACCCACAAAGCCACACTCCCGGCGCTCAACATCCTGCCTCTTCTCCTTTTCCTCTCTCCTCCCATTTGTCCTCCACACCACCTTCCACCTTGCCATCGTTGCGTTCATCTAGCAAAAGGCAGGCTTCCGTGGCCCAAATGTTCGAACGTAAAAAGTTAATGATGCCGGATAACCCTCTTGCCCAACGGCTGACTGCCGGCTTGTCGGAACTGCAGCCCGCCAACTACTGCCATATAAACTGGTGGACTCAGAGGCCTTTAGAAAATTTGTGGCCATTGGCACACCGCAATGGAAGGTCCCCAGAAGTAAATATTTCTCCCAAAACTATATGGCCATGTTCAGCGGCAAGTCGATGTATCTCTGGAACACATTGTAGGTGCCAAGATACATCTGACTACAGACACGCGGTCTAGCAAACACAGGCAGGGAACTTTTACTGCCCAATGGGTGAACCTTCTGATGGCCATCAAGCATGTAACCCGTGGCACCCGTGTGGATTTGGTGTTGCCGCCACGGATTACATGCAGGCCTGTCTCTTCTTTTCCTCCTCCTACTCCATCCTCCGTCTCCTCCTCGGCTGACTCCTTCTTTTCCACTGCTACCGCCTCTTCCGCTGCACCCTCCCAGGTCCCCAGAACCTATTCGACGTGCCAGGTGAGATGTTGCCATGCTGTGCTGCGGCTGTTGTGCCTGGAAGCCAAGAGCCACACCGGTCCTACACTGCTTTCAGCTCTGCGGTCACAGGCCAATCAGTGGCTAACCCTGCTCAATTTGACAGTTGGTAAAGTGGTGTGCGACAATGGTGCCAATCTGCTGAGCGCACTGAAGCAATGCAAAATGACACATGTGCTGTGCATGGCACACGTCCTGAACTTAGTCAAGCAGTGATTCGTTGCCAAATACCCCGGGGTCTAGGACGTCTTGCTGCAGGCCAATAAAATCTCTGGAAATTTTAGATCTTACACAGCCGTGGCCCGTCCGATGTCTGATTTGTGACTGCCCGACGCGCTGGAACTCCACCTTGTATATGCTTGATAGGCTGCTCCAGCAAAAACGTGCCGTCAACGACTACCTGTACAAACTCCGTGGCAGGACAGGTTTCAGTGGAGCTTGTTTTTTTTTCACCGCGACAGTGGCTGCTCATGTGCAATGCATGCAGACTTTTGGGGCCATTTGATGAGATCACCAAGCTGGTTAGTCGCAGCCAGGGCGCCATCAGTGACATCATACCTTACGTCTTCTTTCTGGAGCGTGCATTGCATCGTGTCATTGATCAAGTCGTCGAGGAGCAGGAGCAGGAAAATGAGGAAGTCGCAATGCTGAATGAATTCCCAAGGGGGGATACTCCATCTGAGACAAGTCAGCAGGAGTCTGAAGAGGAGTCAGAGGATGATGGTTCCTGGAGGAAGGAGAAGGAGCAGGAGCAAGAAGTGCAGGCTTTAAACTTTTCTTGTTGTCCGTGGATGGGGGAGACAGAGGACGACATTCTCCTGGGCGATGAGCAGGAGCCAGGCCGCTCCACCGCTTCCAATTTTGTGCAAATGGGGGCCTTTATGCTCCATTGTTTGAAAAGGGACCCCCGTATAAAAAGCATAAAGGGCAAGGACCAATACTGGGTGACAATGTACTTAGGCCCCCGGTACAAACACAGAATTGCAGACATATTACCAGCATGAAAGAGGGCTGTCATAATACAGCATTTCCAGGCATTGCTTCGAGAGATGCTGCATTCTGCTGTTCCGGGCGCTGGCAGAGGAATTTCCACCCACAGAGAAACAGTTGTGAGTACCAATCCTACAGCGCATGCAAGAAGAGGGCGGTTTGAAGATGTGTTGGTCACTTCGGATATGAGATCATTCTTGCAGCCAACCCATCAACAGCCGCCCTCCGGATCCAGCCTCAGGGAACACTAGTTGCCCGACTACATTATGTTAACGGCCGATGTGGACGCTCTGAGAAGCGAGCAACCCCTTGACTACTGGGTGTGCAGGCTTGACATGTGACTAGAGCTGGCAAAATTTGCCATGGAACTCTTGGCTTGCCCCTCGTTGAGTGTCCTATCCTAAAGGATTTTCAGCGCAGCAGGGGGGATCGTGACCGATAAGCGGATTCGCCTAGCTCTCGACAGTGTGGACTACCTCACATTTATAAAGATGAGGCATGGATCTCAGAGTAATTCAACACCTGTGACGACCATGTTTAATTGAATTTCTTCATGCCAGCCTACAGATATCCGCCATCATTCAGAACAAATAATGGTCCCTGTCTTATGTAATTACAGCGGCATAAAAGGCCTTTTCTGTCCGGTGAATGTCAAATGTTTGGGACCTTGGAGGAATTCAACACCTCTGTGACAACCACCACGTGTTATCGAATTTCAACTATTATCATTTGTTTTTTTTTCAAGAGGAGGGATTTCGTTAGCCATGATTTTAATCCAATTTTATATTTTTTGTACTGTTAAACATATGTATTTGACATATGTTTGTACCGGCCTGCAATAAAATTGATATCCAATGTTGATATCCAATGTCCGTCTAATATACCTCCAGCCACATAATTATTTGATGTTTTTTGTCCGGTGAATGAATAATTTTTGTGGCCTATAGTCTACTGGCCTGCAGTAAAATTAATATCCAATGACTGTCTAATATACCTCCAGCCACATAATCACTTGATGTTTTCTGTCCAGTGAATGAATAATTTTTGGGGCCTGTACTCCACTGGCCTGCAGTAAAATTGATATCCATTGACCATCTAATATACCTCCAGCCACATAATCATTTGATTTTTTATGTACGGTCAGTGCATAATTTTTTGAGGCCTGTAATCTAACTGGCCAACAGTAAAATTGTTTTACAGTGACCGCCTAATGTATCTCCAGCCACATTATCAATTGTTCTTTTCTGTACAGCAAATTAATAATTTTTGAAGCCTGTAGTCCACTGGCCTGCAATAAAATTGATATGCATTGACCGGCAAATATACCTCCGGCCACATAATCACTTGATCTTTTATGTACGGTGAATGCATAATTTTTGGGGCCTGTAATCTAACTAGCCAACAGTAAAATTGTTATACGGTGACCGCCTAATGTACCTCAAGCTACATTATCAATTGTTCTTGTCTGTACGCTGAATGAATAATTTTTGGGGCCTGTAGGCCACTGGCCTGCAGTAAAATTTACATCAATTGACCGTCTAATATGTCTCCAGCTACATAATCACTTGATCTTTTATGTACGGTGAATGCCTAATTGTTGTGGCCTCGGAGGAATCCAATACCTGTGACGACCACGTGTTATCGAATTTCACCTATTATCATTTGGGGTTTATTCAAGAGGGGGGATTTCGTTAGTTATGTTTTTAATTAAATTTTATATTTTTAGTTCTTTTAAACATATGTATTTGACCACTGGCCTGCAGTAAAATTGATATCCAACGACCGTCTAATATACCTCCAGCCACATAATCACTTGTTCTTTTCTGTACATTGAATGAATAATGTTTGGGCCTGTACTCCACTGGCCTGAAGTAAAATTGTTATCCATTGATCGTCTAATATACCTCCAGCCACATAATCACATTTATGTCCAGGGAATGCCTAATGTTTTGGGCCTGTACTCCCGTGGCCTAAAATAATTTTTTTCTAGGCTCCAGCAGGCCACATTTTTGACAGTGTCCCTTTAAGACACATAAAAATGGCCCCTGATTAAAATACATATTTTTTGTAGGAATTTTTGCCATTGATCCCCCTCTGGTATGTCACTGTCCATGTTGTGGGACGATTTGTGCACTTCTAAGTATTTGGTGGCTGCAAATATGACCTGAAGGTTTTTCAGGTTCGCCTGCCATTAAAGTGAATATGGCCCGCGGTGAAATTGCGGTCCACATAATCACTTGTTCTTTTCTTTCAGGTAAATGCCTAATTTTCTGGGCCTGTACTCCACTGGCCTACAGTAAAATTGTTAGCCACTGACCGCCTAATGTACCTCCAGCAACATAATCACTTGTTCTTTTCTGTCAGGTGAATGCCTTATTTTTGGGGCCTGTACTCCCGTAGCCTAAAATAAAAATTTTCTAGGCTCTAGCAGGGCACATTTTTGAGAGTTTCCCTTTAAAATGCATAAAAATTACCCCTGATTAAAATACATATTTTTTTGTGGGAATTTTTGCCATTGAACCCCCTCTGATATGTCACTGTCCATGTTGTGGGACTATTTGCGCACTTCTTGTAAGTATTTGGTGGCTGCAAACATGACCTGAAGGTATTTCAGGTTCGTCTGCCATTAAAGTCTATGGGGTCCGCCGCAAACACGCGGTTCGCGAATATTTGATCGCGAGCGCACGTTACTTGAATCGTCTCAGCCGATGTTCGTCCTTCACTACTCTTCTGGTCTATAGAAGTAGCATGGGTTTAGTTTGCCATTACGCTGCGACAAAAAGTGTGCTGTGCACTCGAAACATGTCAGTGGATTCATTGTCTGTACATTGTGTGTCTTATACCTATGGATCTTAAGAAGAATCAATAATAGAGTCTGTGTTTTTAATCCGGTGGCTAGAACTTGTATTCCTTCACCAATGAAATATATGTGAGGTTTTTTGACCCCCATTAAGCACCAGGACTTGAGTATGATTGCTCTCTTTTTAGCACAAAATCTTCTAGACATACATGTAAAATATTTGTTGGCAAATCAATCGGATTTCTGTAATACTGTGGGAAGCTTATGTGTGCAAAATCATAGGAGGTGAAAGTGCAGGTAGAAGGAACTTACCTGGTTTCAGTGTTATAGGGGGTGTAAGAGAAGCAGTCACAGATGTTCCTATTCCATATGTCAAGACACCAGTATTATAAATGGTAGATGGGGGCCGTCATTGATTTAGTATCAAAGCCCAACCAGTCAGGTTTTGCCTTTACCTAGTTGTGTTAGAAATAAGGATGTAAGAAATAACAGCTCTGCATGATGTAAGGCAGCTATCCTATGAGTCAATGTTTGACCTGACGTGACTCAAGAGGCAGAGCTTGCTAAGAGCTCATTTGCATCCTTTCTTCCCAGAATTCCAGAGGAGCATGTATGGCCTATAAGTCTCCTCATGCCA
This sequence comes from Bufo bufo, assembly GCF_905171765.1. Lineage (NCBI taxonomy): Eukaryota > Metazoa > Chordata > Amphibia > Anura > Bufonidae > Bufo > Bufo bufo. Next base: position 121,281,276 of record NC_053398.1, on the reverse strand, counting down.
ATTGAGGATCTCTGCCCAAGGAGAGATAGTACCCCCCAAATCCAGGAAACCCATCATCTCAAGGAGAATTCTGTGAAGTAGGGTCAAAACCCTCTTGAGAGAGATTTAGCATTGGAGCACTTTAGATTCGAGTAGTATTGATTCGGACCTGAATGGAATCGTTGATTTGGGGCAAAGGTAATAAAACATTAAAAAAGGATAGGTTGAAGATCCATCTGCAGATCAGGGGAAGTTGGGAAATCCCCATAAACATTAGACGGTAAGCCAATCTAGCAAGGTTTGACTAACATGTGTCTAATGTGTATGCAAAATTGTAACTTAACCATTTTTTTGCTTTCCCTTTTGTACTGAATTGCAATGACTGTTTTTACTCACGTTTCTACTTTCAGAACTCTTTTGCTCTATGGAAGTGTAAGCAACTGAAAATGAAGAGCCCCTTTAATAGGTCTACATTATGTTCTGTGACATAATTTTTGTCCTTTGTATAACTCTTATTACTAGGGGCAATAATCATGTAGTCACTTCTATCCCACACTGAAAGACTATATAATGAATGTGTGAAAATCCGTAAAAAACGTAATTGTATACACGCTAACATCTTTTCTTGGAGCGCTTGAAAATAATGTGCTTCTGATTAACATTCTTCATTCATGACTTGAGTTGGTTTCCCGTCTTCTTTACATTATATCAGTGTGTAGATATAATTTTTTGCGTCTGACGGGGGCATGGAAGTAAGCAAAGAATACAAAGGGCTGTTATGACCTGCTGATTTCAAGTATAGTCATTATCAATTGGTGTAATTTTCCAGCACATAGAAAGCGGATTTCAATAATACGTGATGGGTGAATCATAAACTGACTAAAAGGAATTCAACCCACAGAACCAGAAACGAACAGCGTGCTTCAGTGATTTCCTTTGTTTGTGGCTACTAATGAATTGCGGCTGTACAACAGACAAATACTATCCCGCCATTCTTAAAGTGCATGAGCTCTTCATAACAATTTCCACGTATTGTCAGTTTTGCATCTAATAAACAGTATTGTAATGTATGTTATTTCCTGTTTATGCTTAGATAATTCCATTCATTCCATTTCTTTTTCAGATGGCATAAAGATGAAACTATCTTCCATGGATACAGGTAGCCCTTACCAAAGATGGAAGTCTGACTGATTATTGTGCTGGTGATAATTTTTGAGGAGTTAGCGTGAACATCTGTGGGCCATGCAGTGACCCAGTAGATCACTGCTAAAAGGGTTAAAAATGTGTAGGAATTATTGTATTTTATGTTTCCTGTCTACAGGCTGCAAAAGAGTTAAGTGGCCCTGGAAGATGTAGTTGCTAGGTGGGCTGCTACGAGTGGCTTCGATTGGCTGATGTACTCAGTTTAAGTTGAGACAGTGAGGAGAATGGAAGCAGAGAAGCAGCCCCTGGGAAAATTATCCAGCCAGCTTGGAAGACAGATCCTTATATTGCCTGCCTCTGAGGAAGCAAATGAGGATTTATTCTTTAGGTAGAGCAACCTGTGCGAGGAAGAATACCTAATCGGTCATAAAGGGGGGCCACCAATGGTTGAATTGGAGAGATTGTATTTTAACACCAGGCAGGAGACCCCAAAGTATGCCCCTAGGAAACCAGGGTGTGTCCTCCCATCACTGCACGGCCAAGGAAGTATCAGGATGAGGACTGCCATCATGAGTACTACTGCTCCTAACATTGCTGATGCAAACACTTTCATCCTCCTCTGCCCCCTCCTGGGCTAGCTGTCAGTGTAAGATAAATGGCATCAAAGGTTGAGACTTAAAGGCTGATCTTGAGGACAATGGCTAAGAGGGGGCACTAGATGACTTCTCAGTCACACAGAAGCTGACTTAGGATACTTTCACACTAAGGTTATTCTTTTCCGGTATTGAGTTCTGCTCAATACCGGAAAAAAACTGTCAGTTTTATCCTAATGCATTCTGAATAGAGAGCAATACATTCAGTATGCATAAGGATGTCTTCAGTTCAGTCACTCTTACGGTATTTGGCTGGAGAAAATACCGCAGCATGCTGTGGTATTTACTCCAGCCAAAATTCCAGAACACTTGCCGGAATGCCGGATCTGGAATAATTTTGCATTGAAATGCATCAATGCCGGATCCGGCACCAAGTGTTCCGCAAAAAAGGATCAGTTTTTCCGGATGACAACGCAGAGACGGATCCGGTGTTTCAATGCATTTGTTAGACGGATCCCCATCCGGATCCTTCTACAAATGCTATCCATTTGCACACGGATTTCTGGATCTGGCAGGTAGTTCCGGCGACGGAACTGCCTTCCGGATCTTCACAATTCAAGTGTGAAAGTACCCTTAACCATTAATGCATTAACTGCATCTGTAGTACAGTGTCAGTCTACTCTACAGCACCATAGTCTAAATTCAGACTGCCATAGGTGATGGGCTGCATAATGTTGATGGTTTTGCAGGAAAATGTTGAAGAAGTGCCCTACTCTGTTAATTATTAAGGTATTCCTTAGCAGTAAAGTTCATCATGAGGATAATTTTTATATAAGTCCATTTTGAGTTTTTTAATAAATTGGATGCATCTTCAAATAAAACTTCTATTTTGTGATGTTATACCACTTTCTACATCACGCCTTTACTGGACTAAGAGTAAATTTTTGAAACTTTTAAAAAAGTTGTAGTTGATAAATCTGTCTTACATCAGCTCAATAGGCAAACCACGTCAATGTTCCCATCCAGTTTTCAAAACTTGAGTGAGTGGCGAAAAATACAAAATATATAGACAAATATCTCACACGACATCATGTGGAAAATAAAGGGTCAGATCATTTGTAAGAAGATTGTACAATATTTTGGAAAACCTACTTGCATGATAATTAGTGTTGAGCAAATCGAAGCATCCGAAGTGGAATTCGATCCAAAGTTTAGGAAAAATTAGATTTATAATTTGTTTTAGTTTTTTCATGGTAAATTGTTTTTCCCCCCTAGAATGGTGGCTACACGTGTTTCAAAGTGAAAGTAAGAAGCCCGAGAACATGAGATCACCCACAATGCTTTGCAGATAGCCAATCAGCAGCTAGCCAGCCCCTGTGGTGTCACAGCCCTTTAAAAGCCTCATCCTGCCCGGTCTCCACCATTCACTGTGAACTGAGCATAGGGAGAGACATAAAAAGCCCTAAGTACAGTGCTGCTAAAAGCTTTTAATTTTGGAATATTGGATAGGGATAGTGCAGGGACAGTGCAGGGACAGTGCAGGGACAGTGCAGGGACAGTGCAGGGACAGTGCAGGGACAGTGAAGGAACAGTGTAGAGGGATCATAGGGAGAGCATAGGGAGACTGCAGGGACAGTGGCGGGACTGTAATCTGAAGCTGAAGGGATCCATAGGTGACAGCATAGTTTGCATCAATCCCTGTGTAGGGCACAAAGCTATCTAATTAAACAGTGCCTGCCTTGTTTAATAGATAAGCAATTCTATTATGCCTTGATTCTCAAATTGGGGTGAATAATCTGTGTAATTTTACTGTTATTGAGGTGTCCACCTTGTTAAATAGATAAGCTATTCTATTAGGCCTTGATTCTCAAATTGGGGCGAATAACCTGTCTACTTTTACTGTTAGTGGGGTGTCCACATTAACATTGAATAACTTATTTTACATATACAGTTAATCTTACTGTACAGTATGTCAAACAAAGAGGTGCCAGGGACCTCCAAAGGAATGGGCAGTAGCAAAAATGTTGCTGTGGCCGGCAGAAGTAGCAGCAGAAAAAGGTGTGGGGGGGGGGGGTGGTAGCGGTGGTAGCTATGGTCATCCAGCGGTCATGTTTTATTTTGGTTTAGCTAGGGGTTAGCTAGGACTGTTGGTGGCCAGCATAACGCTGCGCTCGCCCATATACTGTATGAGACCTGTCTGTCATACTGACGCACAGTAACGGTTTCACTCAATTCTGCTAATCCAATTCTCAATTCAATATGATTCTCCATAGGATTGGACTGGCCCGCCTGATTGCCAGATAATCCTTTGGTGGGTCCAGACACGATAAGGCTCTGTTCATATTATTTTCATAGACTTTATTTAGCGTATATGCAAGGAAAATCCCCCAATGTATATTTTTAATGTATGTTCACAATGATAAAAATGAAACAAAAATGAACAAGTACATGTTTGGTCTTGATAGATGGTGGACCCCATGAATGATTTCATTTGGCGGACTCAAGGAACCTCCGCCCAACGTCTCTTCATATACTTTTTCAATTTGCAGCCTTGAATTCAGGCCTGAAACTCATCTTAGGCTGAGAAATTATTATGTAAATGGAAGGCATGTGGTTGTCTTATGTTGACTCATTGCTTTGCTGGGACAGATTTTAAAAAAAAAAGGATCATAATCGTATGAATCACTCAAAAAAAAATCAATCATTTCAACAAGTGTCCTGCAAAATATTGCACTCCTTACCCACTGTATCCACAATGACTACAGCTAACGGTGCCACGCTCGACACATAAATGCACTCGAATCAGATCCCAGCATGAGGATCATATCGCTTTATGTCATTAACCCTCGCACACCGAGGGATCATAATTACATTGCATCTGTTCCCCATGTATCATTGAAAAAGATAATATTTGTCACGTTTAATGCATTCCAAAAAAAATATAAAAAATACATTTAGATTACAAATGTATTTTTAATAAGGCCTGGAAGACGCCAATAGTAATTAGGCATTGTCCTACCGAACTTTCCGTTTCCATACTCATTTTCATAACTTATTGATGCATACAATTAGCAAAGTTTTTACAGTAGACATTATTAGGATGGCTGTGCCAAACGAGCGATCAATTAACATCCCTAATCCCATTATGTTAACATTTAATTGATATCTAATTAACTTGCATGGGGATTTCAATACATGGCAATTTAAAAATGTACACTTCCTTTCAAGGTTAATGTACTAATTGGAATCAAATTGAACATTGCTTGCTATAGTAGTTTCAAAGTAATTACGCGACTACTTGATATATCCCTCAAATGCTCAGTAAGTTATCATTTAACAATTCATTTATGCAATTAAAAGGAGGGATTTTGTCGCCATTACCCAACCCCCCCCCCCCCCAAAAAAAAAAAGTTTTAAAGGGATTATCAAACTTTTACTAATGACACGGAGGATGTGCCTTAGATGTTACAAATCAAACATAAAGTCAATTTAATTACTGAGGAAATAACATTTTTGTAAGATTCATCAATATTCCCCCGTTAAATGATGTCATATATTTAGTGGTAAATTGATTGTTCTAATAAATATTTTAAAATTACAATTGCAATAGCGGTAATATTTTAGTAGAACGAATCGTCCAAGCAATAAACAACACCCATTAAAACATAATTGCAAATAAAATGGAAATAATTAAGAAAGTCACATGGTGCCGCAAGTCTGGCGCCGTGCACTATGTGGAATTGGATCTGGATTTAAAATCCTAATTATTTCTATCAGGGATAAGATCTTATTAGAAAATAACAAATTTATGAAGGACGTATTGTTATCAATTAAAAAAATAAAAAACGATTTCAATCAATTAGAACTTGTTAATCATTTATATCATTATAGACTGTGGTTTGACTATAAAAATATATATTTGTGAGAGTTGAGCTGTTTTTATCCGTACGTTACGATTTAATAGTGAAATATTCTTTCAATGTTCATGCTTAATGTTTATGAATTAAACATGTATTTATAGGGATGTTATTATTACAAATATTAATGTTTTATAATTTTATTTTTATTCATTTACTTGATTTTATTTTGCAGATAGATTATGTGGGCTGTAGAGAAACAGAAGTTAACTTAAAGGGGTTATCCCATAGTTCATGTAAAATGAATGTGTCCTTTCTCAAGGGGTCCTTTCTGCTGCAGCTGTTTCCCTGTAACTGGCACAAGATATAACAAAATATCCAGCTGGTGGCCGTTGGAAGATGGAACTGAGCATGTGAGACCATCTCAGCAAGGTGGACAGAAAAATGAGGAAAAGAGCAAACAGCAGGTGGTGCAATAAAGATACATTTTATTGTATGACTTGCATGTACAAAAATTTTAATTGCATGCAATTCAAAAAGTTTTCAGATCTAGATTTTAAAAAAAGTTGAATTTTATGAGAGACATCCCCTTTAATATTTGGTAATCATTGGAAGTAGAGATGAGTGAAGTTTTGGAAAATTGGATTCGGCTGCTTCCACTAATTTTACAAAAAAAGCACATTTTTTTGTAAGCAGTGGGTGCAATGACACCCATCATTGTACCCCTCAGATGCTGTGTACATACATGATCTCAGCATCTGAGGGTAAAAATAGTGTAATATTTACAGAAAACAAATCTAAATCATACTTACTGCCTCCATTTTCTCGTGACGAGCCAGCTGCCGCCATCTTACTTGAAGATCTGGCGCAAGATCTCGCACGGTCTGAGATGATGTTGTCACGCCAAACAGTGTGGTGATGTCATACGTCACCACGCATGGGATTTTGACAGAGATCTTTAATCAAGATGGTGGCGGCCGCCCTGTCGCAAGCAAATAGAGGGGGTAAGTATGATCTTTTTTTTTGTTTTTTACACTGTTTCAGGTTAAATTAATTTGCTACCATTTATCCTGCAATTCGGATCAACACTTCATTGGATTCGATTTGCTTATCTCAAATTAGAAGTTTTTTTTTATTTATTTGTTTTATTTTTTTATTTTTTAAATTAAGAATGCAAATTAAACTTGTAAAATCAGAAAATGGTGTAATTTCATTTTGCAATGTAACCTGGTTATGCACATGAAGTAAATGTTGGCTGAACCTATTAATTTCAGCAAGACCAGCAGACTTTTTAATATATATTTGGCCATTCACTTGAATAGGACTGAGCTGCGTCTAGGCCATGTGACTAATGATTTTGACATCACATGGCCTAGAAAGACGCCTAAGCGCTCACAGAGTGCTGTGGCCTCTTCATACAACTGATCAGCGGAGTTCCCCCCATTGATCAGATATTGATGACCTAGCCTGAGGGTAAGCCATTAGTATCAAAATCCCATAGAACTATGTAAAGATAACTTGCATTTTGGACTGGAGGGTTACGTCAAGCCTTCACTACCGTATCTAATATTTTCTTCACGTAATTCCTTTTGTCCAAAATAGTGTCCGTCCACGCATTTTTTGTAGTAATTTGTTTTTGTGTTTTTGTGTTTCTTTGTGCTTTAATATTATGGAAACAGCTTGTGTTTCTCTGGGATAATTTTGACTTGAAATGTATTCAGAGGCAAGCAAGGCAGGAAGAAGTTAACAAATGACAACTCAGGAGCAATGTTTTTCTTTGAAAGTGACATTAGTGTCATTAGTACCTGTCCGTTCATTTGCAAAACATATTTGATATAAAGTACGGGTGGCAGGTTGGCAGGTAACAAGAAATAGATCACGGTAAAGCTTCCCGACAAACCGTAGTCATGATTATGTGAACACAGAGGACATTATGGAAACAATTTCATCAAACAAACCAATTTCTGTCTTTCTTTGTTTTATATTGGATAGATGTGAACACAAAATAGTGTTGCTTTGAATAAAATGTTTCATTGTGTTGTCAAGGCGATTTACGGTTTGTTTCTGGACATAAAAACTAAAATAAATAAGTAAATAAATAAATAAAAGAGAAGAAAATGTAAATATTTTATACAGGACACTTATTTGGAAAGAAATATATACACAACATGGAGGTAGGTACTTAACTATAACACAGTGTCGGGAGACAGTGCGATCTGTAGGTGCCGGGTGGCATTAGATAGCTGTGGTACAGTAAGGATCTTTGAGACACGGCAAAGAGCTATCGCAGTGTAAAGTGTAAAATCCAGCATAGATGAGAGCGCCTTACTGGCTGTAAAATTAACTGTGAGCCTGCAGTTTATGAATTTATCCCTTCCTGCCATAACAGCGGGAGGAAAGGGTTAATTCACTTTTTTTAAGAAAATAAAAAATAAAAATAAAATTGCAAGACAAAATAATAAAAAATACTAAAAAGTTAAAATTTTAAAATTTAAAAGTTATAGCTATAGTTAATAGTTTTTGCAATAGTATAACAGACTTATGCATAAACACATGCCCACATTTCCCAACCTTTTACGTTCTTAAAAATAAAATAAAAAAGTATTAGTTTTAGCAATAGTATAGCAGGCAAATGTACACACTTTTTTTTTCATTTTGATTAAAAAAATAATAATTTAGAAATGCTTTGTCTTGAAATCTTTTGTAACAGAAAAAGGTTGTTTCATCGTTGTTCCTTAAATATTTATTTTTAAAGCTGCTTTGTCACCAGATCAACCCTATTAAACCAGACATATACGGCCTGCTAGGGCTCCTCATGCTGATTAAAGCTATACCTTACTTTTGTCTCTATGTTAAATAGCTGCAGAGATATCTGTGATTGTATTCATATGCGAATGAGAAGTTTGAGCACCAGGAAGCGGGGCTTAATACTTTGAGCACTGCTTTGTAACACCCCCTGTGCTCTGCACACTCCCCCCTCTCTCATTTACAGGGATAGACATGCTGAGGGCAGAGCTGTGCCTAGCATCTACATATCATATACTCTATGTACTATAGCTTCACCACAACTGAGATCTGTTCAGAAAGTGAATCTACATATTAGTGCTGTATTCACAAGCACAATATAGGATTATAAAGACATCAATAATATGTGTTAGCTTATAAACATAGAAAAAACAGGCTTCTCTTGGTGGTAATGCTATAGTTTGATGGTAAGTTGTCTGCAATGTACGTGGGAATCCTAAGTTCAAGTCACATGAGAGACTTACATAGCCTTTCTGTTCAGTTATTTTTTTCTCTCTCTCATTTAACCCATAATAAAAGGCTATACTACAATAAATGATATATAATCATATAATAGCAATGAAAGGCCTTACTATATTGAGAATAGTGATTTTTTTTATTATTTATTATTGCATAGAAACCGGAAAACTATTACTAGTTTATTCACAGATACAATATATGATTATAAGATAATAAACGTTTATTATGGGTTACATGTGAAAGGAGAAAAAAAATATCTGAAGAAAAAAAAAATGGACGTTTCTCCCGGATTTAAACCTGGGATCTCTACATGGAAAACCAAACTATAGCATTTTTTCTATGCTTAAAAGCTAACACATATTACTGTTGTCTTTATAATCATATATTGTGCTTGTGAATAAAGCAGTAATATGTACGTATATTATCTTTCTGGGCAGATCTCAGTGTGGTTAGGCTATAGTACATAGAGTATATGATATGTACATGCTAGGACACAGCTCTGCCCTCAGCATGCCTAGCCCTGCCAATCAAGTGGAAGGGGCATGTGCAGAGCACAGGGGGTGTTACAAAGCAGTGCTCAAAGGATTCAGCCCCGCTTCCTGGTGCTCGAAGTTCTCATTTGCATATGTATAAAAACACAGATTTATATGCAGCTGTACAGAAAAATAAAGAACAAGAAAGGCATTGTTTTGTTCAGCATAATGAGCCCTACCAGGCAATATACCTGGTTTAATAGGGTAAATCCTGGTGACAAAGAAGTTTTTAATGGTCTAAGATGTCCCATGAAAAATAATACGAAATACATGTAGTTTTGCTCCAAAAATTAATTAGTTATTTTCAGTTAGATAGGTCCATTGCTAAAACTGAAAAACTTCCCTAGTAAGGAAGGGGGGGGGGGGTAAACGTTTCCGTAATGAAGCCGTTAAAAAAGTCTTGTTAAAAGACAAAGGGACAGATGAATTTATTTGCTGCAAAAAATACTTGATCACAATATTTTCACCCAGACCATGAAAGGCAGCCCAACAGTCATGACATCTACCATCTGAACTGCCTAGGTCCAATTGATTGAGTTGTAATAGGATTAAAATTTGTGGCATAACCAACTACCTACTGATGGAATGCAGGGGGTCTGCACTGTATTGTCACCCCACACCCATACACCCTATCCCGATCTGTCAAATCACCTGCATAGAAGTACACACATTTTTTTTTACTACTTGCAGTAACCACTAGGGGGAGCTTAAGCACCCACTTAAATGGAAACAGCATTCATATGAACATTAATTGCTCTGATCCTACATAACATGTAAATTCTGTTTATTTAAAATATATGCAAGCAATTAGTAGCATCATAAATCAAAATATAGTTGAGTTACACAACTCAAATTGATACAAAAATAATGTTGTAATAAAAATAAAAATTCTAAAATGTTCAATGTATAAATCATACATTTTTCAATCGGAGCACCCTAAAGCTCTTTGTAAACTGGACAGGGGTTTCCCACAAGGAGGTAGCAAGCACTGACACTTTTACAGTAAGGATTGAAAATGTACCTGGCATGGGGCAGGCAAAGCAGGCAACAATTCTCATCCAGGATATAAAGTTCTACCATGCTTTACCTGCTCATACACCAAACTTTTATGAGATAGAAATGTGAAGATGAAATCCCTGGCAATTCAATAATTTTTTCTGAGTTCTCCCAGGGGTAATAGAGTTAGTATGAAGTAATCGCCAAGGTTCCTCCTAGTGGCTATAAACGCATCATAAGCTCACTATGTTCAGGCAGGAGATCTAGAGATCTGTATCAACAAAAGATAAATTAAAAAATGAATACACAGATTTTGGATCTAATCAGATAACTTCTATAGAATTTAGGAAGAAATATTCTTCTAAAGCTGTCCATACTCTTTAGTTTAAAGTTTAAAGTCAGCTGAACCAAACCATCTAATGGGGTTGGAGCCTCCTGACTCGGGTTAGAGAAGGATCAGGCAGTTGGATTTCAGTTGCCTGATCCATTTGCCCTTCGAGAGGTAACCTGCCATCAGAGGTATCTGGCAACCTGACTCCCTATTGGAAGTCAGGATAGATAGCTGTCAGCTGAACCTCAGCTGAAAAAGCATGTCCATGCATGTCTAAAATGTATTGCCTGAACTCTTTTTATTCCTGGAAACTGCTGGGACACTGTTCGAAAATAATAATTAAATATTAATAATAAATATAATAATAATCATCATCAATAAAAACATTATTTTACTTCCTTGAATCCCCTCCAATTCCGCACCACCGCTCTGTACTCACCTGCTGCAGCCTTGTTATCATGGCTGCAGCAGTAACATCTTGTTTACCACTGTAGCTATTCACTGGCGTCAGCACTGCATGAACCAACACCGCTGAGACCAGTCATTAGCTGCAGAGTCACGTGTGGTATATGGCATGTCACTGATGTACCCAAAACATTATGTCACGGCTTCAGCTCTAGGAGCTATGGAGCTGGACTGGAGGGGAAGCAGAAAGGTAACATTACGTTTTTCATTATTTTAAACAGACTTCGGACAGTTTGTAACATTAAAAAAACTTCAGACAACTCCTTTAAAGAGGTTAAATGAGGTTAGAAGCAGGGTCTCCTCTGCTTTTGCTTCAGAAAAAGATCTCCTATTGACAATATCTGTGCACGGTAAAGCAGTTCAACCTTAAAGGGTTTCTACCACCAGAGTTTGAAATTTTTCGCTGACTGACACTAGTGATCTGCTAGTGCCTGCACTACCTAACAGTGCTTTTGTATCACCTTTGTCTGCTGCCGTTAAGCTTAAAAACATACTTTTATTGATATGCAAATGAGCCTCTAGGTGCTATGGGGGCGTCTTTTCAGCACCTAGAGGCTCCGTCTACTCACTATTTCTGCCGTCCACCGCGTCCCTCCAGCCCGCCTCGCTCCTCTTGATTGACAGCCAACCTCGCTCCAGCTCGAATTCCAGCGCCTGCGCCATGCGCTTCTGTATTCGGCGCAGGCGCAGTGACTGTCGGACTGCTCCTGGGCCGAATACAGAAGTGCACGCCGCAGGCGCGGGAATTCGAGCTGGAGCGAGGTTGTCTGTCAATCAAGAGGAGCGGGACGGGCTGGAGGGACACAGTGGACGGCAGAAATAGTGAGTAGACGGAGCCTCTAGGTCAGGGATGGCCAACCTGCGGCTCTCCAGCTGTTGCAAAACTACAACTCCCAGCATGCCCAGTCTGCCTACAGCTATCAACCTACAGCAGGGCATGGTGGGAGTTGTAGTTTTACAACAGCTGGAGAGCCACAGGTTGGCCATCCCTGCTCTAGGTGCTGAAAAGACGCCCCCATAGCACCTAGAGGCTCATTTGCATATCAATAGAAGTAAGTTTTTAAGCTTAACGGCAGCAGACAGATGTGATACAAAAGCACTGTTAGGTAGTGCAGACACTAGCAGATCGCTAGTGTCAGTCAGCGAAAAATGTCAAACTCTGGTGGTAGAAACCCTTTAAACCGGTATACACCTAAAGCACTCCAGTCATTATTCCTAAGTGTTGCCATCAGTGTACGGCATGCAGTATCTACTGGATGCGACACATGACTGCTAGTGTCAGAATTAGTGCTAATTAAGCCTTTGACTCTTTATGACTACCATTATAGGAATTTAACATTTAAAGTGCACCTATCGGAAGAGTCAACACCATTAATCCATGAATACCTGTCTTGTACAAATTGGTTGTGGCATTCCCAAGAAAAAAATTAAAAAAAAGACTTATTTTTATGCAAATTAGGTCTTCGGTGCACGCAGCAATGGCAAACTGAGGAGCTGAAGTGCACCGAGGGACTAAAGCACTGAACCTTTTATTTGCATAAAGATTAAAAGTTTTTTTAAATTTTTTTATTGGGAACACTGCAACCTATTTTCACAAAACGGGTGTTATTTTAATTGACAGGGTCAACCCGACCATGCAGTATGCCTGGTTTATTAGGGTTAATCCTGCCAAAAATAAAAAAAAGAATCCATGAAGCAGTGTCCACTAATATGGCCTCAATCCCTGACTCATAAACAACAACTATGCTGTTTGAAAACATTATCTCCAAAGTGGCATCACCCAAGCACGTGATCTCAATTTATGTGTCACCGTCATTTGCCGCATTAAGTCGTTCATAACATCTTCAACTTCACTTTCCGCCTCCTAATGTGTTTTTGATACAGTTTTACGAGCCACTTTAGTGCCGTCTTCCTAGCGCCAGGATCTGTTGTGATTATGCTCACAAATCATACGAGACGTATTGAGAGAGAACGCAATGCTCCAGATTCACTTGCAACAATATCAACTGAGAAACGTGCACATTTTTAAATGGCTTTTCTAATAGGATGCTTGTTGTATCGGTTCTAGACTTAATAACCAACATTTTGGATTTTGCTTCGAGCAAACACAATAGCGTATTAAGTGTTCATCATATTTTTGTTCATTTTTTTTTTATTTGTGTCTTGTTTACGATCACCCGCCGTCTTCGAAGCCTAATCGCAATATCTAACCGACTACAATTATTGCTTAATTTGAAGGAAACGTCATTGCAATTTTGCCGGCTTAAGTAAAAAAGTTCTTTCAAGCGTAATAAACATCTGAGATGGATGGAACAGCACTGAAAACATAAATTAAATCAAACAACGTACTCATTCGACACACAATGGGAAAATTCTAAGAAGAAATAGAGTGTTAAATGATGGCACAATATTTGCATTAATTATAATTTGGGGTACAATTTAGCATGACATTGCAAAGAATTAAGTAGTTATGAAAGGACCTGCAAACACGAAGCATTAGGAATAGAGAGATTTTGAAATAATTTCAATCAATGTAATGTTAAGCATTCAATGATACTTCTCGTTTGATATATTGGAAGATGATGCATGAAAGTACTGTACTGGAGGTGTTTCTACTATCTCTCAAAAGGCCCCATGTTCTTCGGACCTTTAACAGACAAGAGGACTTTAAAAGTACTAGGAATCTCCATTGCAGCTGTGGCAGGAATCACCAACCTCCAACACTCCAGCTGTTCTGAAACTACAACTCTCAATATCCTCTCAGTTTATAGTAGCCATTCTGACCAGCATGCCCAAGAAGTCAGTTCTTTCCAACCCCATTTCCCACTGAGACGATTGGGTGTTGTGGCTGGTGTCCCCATCATAATCATTCTCTTCTCCTCCAACTTTTCTTCCTCCCCCTCAAGTGGCAGCACCTTCTCCTTCCCTCATGAGAATTTTTCACTGAGGGTCCCCAACAGCTACAGGATAGAAAACAAGATGAGTTAGATGTTCTTCTTCCTCCTCCTTCGTCGCCACCTGTTGCATGAGTGTCAGCATATCTTCAAAAACACATAGAGGGAGGAGGGACAACTCTAACATCACTGGCTTGAGCTGCCAGTTCCTGACCTGGAAACAACACATGCTCCTTGCTGTGGCGGTCTGGTGCATGATAAAATCGATCACAGCTTTCCGCTACTCATACAGATGCTCAAGCATGTGCAATGTTGAATTCCAGTTGAGTTAGAACGTCGAGAATTAAGCTGTGTAGCTGCAGACCATCCTGATGCTGCAAGTCCAGGAGAGCGTTCCTCATCACGTGAGAATGGCTGAAAAAAAGGGACTGTCTCCTGGACATTGCAAGCACCTTGTGCAAGCTAGTTGATGTTTTTAAAAGGCCATGCAGGAAGCATATGTTATTTACCCCACATTCAGGGCGACCAGAATGTTGCGCCCATTGTTACTCACTAGAGATGAGTGAATCGAAGCTGACAAAGTAGAATTTTAGGAAAAATTAGATTCACACCGAATGCGAGTTTCCTCGCGCTTTGTGGTAAAGGATCACATCTTTTCCTAAAATGGTGGCTGTACGTGTAAGGAAATGGAGGAAGGAACTCTGGGAAGGTGGGTTCACCCATACTGACATGCATGCAGCCAATCAGCAGCCAGCAAGCCCTGTGATGTCACAGCCCTATAAATACGGCAGCTATCTTAGATTCTGACATTCACCAGCGTACTTAGTGCAGGGAGAGAAGTGTCAGCAGGCGTTAGGGACAGTGATAGAAAAAACGTCATTGTGCTAAAAAAAAAAAATGTTTACAAGTGTAGGGAAAGGTTATTCAAGGTGTAGGGAAAGGATAGGGAGGAATAAATCCACAGCATTTCTGTTGGACAGGGTTCAGTAGGGGAGGTTACAGCCTGGGTCATAGGAACATTCCAGAAAACCGTTCTTATTAGGGTGCAAGTGCTGTTTGATACAGGCATTAACAGGGTTTATTACAAGGCAATATTTCTACGTCATATTTGCCCTTGTGCAGTGCAATTATCTGTATTAAAGGCTTTTGTGTGGTGTTTTAGTGGAAAAATAAAAAATATATTTGCCGCTCAGCGGTGCAGTAATCTGTAGTAAAGGCTTTTGTGGGGTGCGTTAGCGAAAAAAGAAAAAAAATATTTGCTGCTCAGAGCTGCAGTTATCAGTAGTAAAGACTTTTGTGGGGTGTTTTAGCGGAAAAAGAAAAAATATATTTGCCGCTCAGCGGTGCAGTTATCTGTATTAAAGGCTTTTGTGGGGTGTTTTTAGCATAAAAAGAAAAAAATATATTTGCTGCTCAGCGGTGCATTTATTTCTTGTAAAGCCTTTTGTGACGTGTATTAGCGTAAAAAGAAAAACTATATCTGCCGCTCAACGGTGCAGTTATTTCTTTTAAAGTCTTTTGTGACATGTGTTAGCACAAAAAGAAAAAATATATTTGCCGCTCATCAGTGCAGTTATCTGTAGTAAAGGCGTTTGTGGGGTGTTTTAGCAGAAAAAGAAAAAATATATTTGTCGCTCAGTGGTGCAATTATTTCATTTAAGGTCTATGGGATTAACAATGTCATTCCACTGCTTCATGTCCTGGAACAGATGCTGGTAAATCTGGCTGGTCAGTGGACTGGAGACGTGGCACCTAGAAAGATGGCTGCAGAGTTTGATTTGTTTGTCTGTCAATATCTCTGCTTACAGGCAGTGAACGGGAATATAATTTATCGCTAGGATATGCAAACACCAACTGATGGGGTGTTAACCGCCAGAAGTAGGTCATCGGCATGAAGGAGCAGTCATTTTCACAACTCGAGGTATCCTCCCGAAAACTTGACCTCTGCACGTCGACGGTCTGCATTGCAAAGCTTGTCTAAAATAAAAATCCCCCTTGGAGGAAACTCTGGATCCGGCACAGGGTGCTTTGCTCCTTCAAAAGCAATGGACTCTGTACAGTGTGACACCGATGTATAATTTCTCATACACCAGGCTGAAAGAGTTTACCAAGCACCTGACTGTCCACATAGCTGCCCAGAAGCAGAAGGGTCTTGCCATTGAAGTGGGCTCAGAGCTGAACCTAAAAGCCAAATTTTCCTGTTTACCTGGACTCAGAGGAAAGGACAGAGATCCACTGGCTGTGCTCATACAGATTTCATCAAAGCCTCCACTCACCAAGGCCAAACACAGAGGACAGGATTGTGTGGACAAATCGGTTCTGCAGGACGTACACAGAGGAGACAATCTATTGGAAATGTTACCAAAGACATTTACTTGCCTCCCGCTCTTCCTGTATAACGGCTTCGAGGTGCTCACGGCCATCGTAGGGATGTGGTTCCAAAGAAACTTTGACTATTGCTTCGTTAAGCTGGTGATCAGTTCTCAGGACCTTACTTGGTGAGCAGCGATGTGGACAGGGTATGACGTGTCTGGATCAGTGTGGGCTACAGAGTTTGTTTTCTCTGTGCCCGTCGAACCTCACATGGACATTTCTTATGTCATCCACATAGAGGACTTCAAGACTTTATGGAATGATATTCATAAATCAAAGGACAAGGTCACGTTGGAGGAAGTGGACAATTTATTCCAATGTCTTTACTCACATTTCTTCAGACACTTTAGAATCCAGTTATCAGCAACCCAGCTCGTCACGGAATGAGCTGGAGTCGGCTTGTTTGCTGGACTGTCCTCCAATTATCAGCCATAACCCCATACATTTCTTGATCCGTATGCATTACCCTCGTGGTCAGCCCGACACTGGTCGTCAATCCATTCTTGTTGATGAAGCACTTTGTTTTTCCAGTTTGTTTTTTAAATCTTGTGGTTTTGCCCTTTCTGTGTTGTATTCTATGTGTGTTAATATCCTGTTTGTTAAATAAACGTTGTTTTTTCTCCCCGGTTCAAAAAAATAAAAAAAATTAAATTGGTTTGTAATTTGATAGACAAAAGCAGAAGTGGGTACAAAACACAGAAGACATGCAAATATTCCGTTAACGTGTCATCTCTGTTTTAGATCCACTCCTGTTTTTTTTGGCCTTAGCAACACTGATGGATTACTGACCAAATGCGGTCCGAGTGAAGGCGGATGCTTCACAGACAGGATCCGTTTTTTTGGGGATTATTGTTCCGACGGATCAGAGGAAGGGCAAATTAATCAGTGATGTCAACACAAACTTACTGCTGACACCCTCTCCACTCTTTCAGGGGGACTCTACTTGTATAAGCGTTCAATAGAACAGGGTCTGTAGACATCTATGTGGAATCAAACTCCAAAAGAAAGGATCAATGGGACTAATGTCATAAAATGATACAAAAATCTTTTTTTTTAATCAAAAATCCATAGTATTGATCAGGTATTAGAAGGAAAGAGAGCACGATGGAAATACAATACAGAAAATATACATGGGGCACATTACCAGACAGCGTAGCAATCATCTATCAAAATAATACAATATGGCCCTAACACGGCACTATCAATGAAAAGAATATACAATCCATATAAAGGAGTTATTCCTCACTATAAGTCCAGTTAAATTTTAAGATAGTACCAAAAGGCCATAGATATCAATGGCTGCCCAAATTGTAGACAAATGACAAGCAGGTGTGTTTTTGAACAGCAAAAATACACACGCTAAATCACACCTAGATATATCTGGTGTAATAAATAAATATAATATCAATAGGCACACATGCTTGTCTCTCCAACTCCACAGCATAAATATACTTCATGTCCTTATATGTCCATCCATAGATATAAAACTAACCATAATAGGTCTAAAACATACCCAGAGACATGGTTCGCAGAAACTGGAATGTCACCCCACATACGGACACCTCGACACGTGTTTTGCCTCACCAGGCTTTGTCAGGAGGTTATAATGTATGATAAAATAGGGGTATATATAGAGGAAAGGTGCGGGTAATAACTTAATCTATAAGTATAATCACCTGAAAAGTACCAGCGGCGGTGCGACCCCGCGATGATGGCCGACACCATCTTTCAGCGCCACCTCACATCCACATAGCGCACGCGCAGCACGCACAGTGACGTGGAACAGAGCGCATCCAGAAGATGCAGAAAAGTTGCGCAACACAAAAGTATGTACGACTTGTCTGCATCTTGCTGTCATGCAACAAAAGTCACAGGCGAGTTGCATGTCACACGTGACTTCCATTAAAACTCGTCGTAGAAAAGTGGCTAGTGGTACACAAAGTCTGATGTCTGGATTTTTTCGACTGTCGCACCATATCGCAAGTTGCGTTAACATCACTGACAATCATTGCAAAAAGCAACTTTTTTGTCACTTGACATGTCACTGTGCAGCCGTACTCTAAGGCCTCATGCACACGACCGGATGTATTTTGCGGTCCGCAATAAACAGATCCGCAAAAAATACGGATGACGTCCGTGTGCATTTCGTATTTTGCGGAACAGAACAGCTGGCCCCTAATAGAACAGTACTATCCTTGTCCGTAATGCGGGCAATAATAGGACATGTTCTATTTTTTTGCGAAACGGAAATACGGACATACGGAAACAGAATGCACACGTAGTACTTTCCGTTTTTTTTGCAGACCCATTAAAATGAATGGTTCCGCATACGGTCCGCAAAAAAAACGGAACAGACAAGTAAATAAAGTACGTTTGTGTGCATGAGCCCTAAATCACACTGATTGTGTATATTTTTGTTTCTCTAAAATATTTCAAAATTTTTATTTTTTTAGTCATTAATGGTGGAAATTAGTAAGACAGCATGAGCTTTCCACTCACCAAGCACATGCATTAGCTTTTTCTTTTTGTTTTGAAAGCTTTAGCTAATAAAGGTGTTCTCTGTTCTTCACACCAAATCCTACTGCTGAAAACTGAAGTCAAATGTCCACCTGCTGTGAGACAAAGTGTCTGCCTCGTCTTCCTGATAAGGTTTATCTCACAGTTTTCTGTTTAGTGCTTTCAATAAATGTGCTCATGAACTAAGGCCTTTAGAAAGAGGAAGAGGTGGAGATAGTCTACAGTTACCCTTTGAACATTATATATATATATATATATATATATATATATAGAGAGAGAGAGAGAGAGAGAGAGAGAGAGAGAGAAAGAGATGAGCAAATTTCTTGAAATTTATTTTGTGTCCGATTTACCAAATTTTTTAAAAATTGTGCTCAAAAAACAGAAAATTTGCATATTGTGACACAGTGAGAGGTTTTGTCTGGTATTTTCCTCCCAGCATGTGCTGTTGGGCTGATTTACAGCCAGGTGAGGTCAAATACCAGACCGGATTTTAAGTGCCGGTCCGGGTTTTGGCAGCACCTGGCTGTCCTTAAATAGGAAGCTGGGCTCAGAAGCCGGGTCTCTGTGTTGGGATCTGGATGCCTTGTGTCTGGATGAAGGCTTGCTACCTGTTTGGAGTGAAAACAAGTTGGTGCTGCTATGGTCAAGGACTCTTTGAGGCAGAATTGCCACATGGTGTGAATTACCACCAACACCGCAAGGTGACTTTTTGTTTGATTATGACTGCTTGTTTTGTCACTTGCCTAACCCTCTATACTGCATCCGCTAATCCTGTCTACCAGAGCGAAATCCCACAATATGCAAGATAGAAAAGAGAAGGGGTCGCTCCTTACCATAATATCTTCAAATATCCGCATACAGTACACAGGTAAGGGCCCGATTAAGACGTTGAAACGCTTAGCTGATTGTCATGTTTTTATTTTTAATAATACATTTTGATACCAGTCCTTAGTGCAGAGCATCTTTTTTTATTTTTTTGCTCTTCTGAGCGTTCTTCTCCACAAAAATTTATATATGACACTCTAAGGTCTGCTAGGACTCTTAGGACTCACAGTTTTTCTATCTTGTCTCTCTCTCTTTTTTATTTTTATTTTTTCACATTTTTGCTCTCTCCCCACTACCTCAGGTATAGCTAATGGTAGTGGCATTAGGTGGAATAGCAGCTGCGGGCATGGTGACAGCGGCAGACATACAGTATGGAAAATGATGGTAGGCAGACAGACAGCAAAAGTGGCATGTTGGGGCTGACAATCAATAGCCACTGTCAGCAATGACAGATATATTTATGGGGCCTCAGCCAGAGGTGTGTGAAAAGCCTCACAGATCCATGCCGCCTTGATTTTGAACAATGTGATGTTTTGTACACTGAAGGACAAGTTTGTCTGTTTTGCCCAGAAGTCCATGGGGACAGAGAATGGGGTAAGTGCTGGGGAAAGGCCACAGTCATTTAGAAAAAGAGAGAATTTTAAACAATTGATCTTTTTTTTTTTTAATGGACAGCAGGTCAAAGGTACGAATGTCATACACTAGAATTACATTTTGTGGAAGGAGTGGAACCCACCACATTTGCATAATGACAATACAAATTGTATGGACACATGGTAAAAACTACAGCTGATGGCATACAAAATTACATTTTGTTAATGATGAGACAATTTTTACAGACCCCTAGCAAAAAGTCAGACTGATGGCATGTGGAAAAAGGGTGAAGGGTGAGGGTACAGGACTATGCCACTACAGACACCTGGCCAAAAGTGAGACTGATGGCATAGGAAGAATTAAAATTTAGAGAATAATTAAATTTTGGTGAAGGCGTGAAACTGCACCACAATTACCACAACTAAGTGGTATAGCAGCAACTGCACCACAAGCAATTTGGCCAGGTGAGAGTTCAGCTTGCTCACAACTAGATTGGTAAGAGTGTAAAGTTGTTATCTGGCCACA
The DNA here is from genome assembly GCF_905171765.1 of Bufo bufo. Lineage (NCBI taxonomy): Eukaryota > Metazoa > Chordata > Amphibia > Anura > Bufonidae > Bufo > Bufo bufo. The sequence goes on along the minus strand of NC_053398.1, from coordinate 121,260,387 downwards.
CATTCTATTATTGATGACTGACCACAGAGTGGGGAAGGAGACTGAGAGAAAGATCAAGTAACTGATGAGGATGATGACGAGGACACTGTACTGGTTGTGGATGCGAGCTGGCTGCCACAAAGAAGACCGGGAGAAGTAGGAAAGACTTGTTCCAGTTGCTAGCCAGTTCTATCTTCCCACTTGATCTGGTGATGCCACCCAATGTACACAAAGCTGCACAACATCTAAAATATGAGACTTTTATGGACAGCTGGCCATAAGCAGTAATACTATAGAACAGAATTACACTTTGTCAAAAGCGTGGAACTGTGCCAAATTTAACTGAACTATGTGGTACTGCAGTAACTGCACCAACAGCAACTTGGACAGGTGAGAGTTCAGCTTGCACACAAGCTAATTGCTGGTCACAAATAGTTTTTTCATGACCATACATTCTGTATTGGATGTCTCACGATGGGGCAGAAGAGTAGTCTGTGCAGGAGAAGAAGTTGCTGCTGATGATGACAAGAACAATGTACTGCGTGGGGATACAGCCTGGCTGCCACAAAGACAACCAGGAAAAGGAGGACAGACTTGTTCTGATGCTGACCTGTTCTATTTTCCCACAAGATCTGGTGATGCGACCTCATGCGCTGCTATAGAGCCCTGGTACCTATGTTTGTGTTTGAATGCTCATGGCTTATTTTAATCCTACAGATCTTTCAAACGCTTGTATTTTCTTGTGCCAGCTTTGTGGGAAAAAAATGCCATAAGGAAGAAAGTCGCACAGAGCCAGCAGCAGCCAAACTTGACCTAGGACTTGTACGTTTTGAGCCTGCACCCACAGTATTAGCAGCATAACTAGTTCCTGAGCTGACCACAATAGAAGCAGATCTGGATCTGCATATTTATTTTGCAGTTTTAGCCTCTTCTCTTTATTGCCACTGTGGCCACCAGTATTGACAAGGATAACTCAATTCTTTGAAACCAAAAGAATTTGATGAATGGTGAATTTTGTCCCTCAAAGCTATTTGAACATCTTCTCCCTGTAACATTTATCTGATTATCAAATATACCGGCTATTAGAAGGATTCATATACAGTGCTGCCCATAATTATTCATACTCCTGGTAAATTTTGACTTAAAGTTACTTTTATTCAACCAGCAAGTAATTTTTTGACGGGAAATGACATAGGTGTCTCCAAAAAGACAATCAGACGATGTACAAGAGGCATTATTGTGGGGAAAAAAATTATTTCATTTCTCAGATTATATTTACATTTGAGCAAAAAGTGTCCAGTCCAAAATTATCCATACCCTTCTCAGTAATCTATAGAAAAGCCTTTATTGGCTATCATAGCAATCAAACGCTTCTATAATTGCAGACCAGCTTTTTGCATGTCTCCACAGGTATTTTTGCCCATTCATCTTTAGCAATGAGCTTCAAATCTTTCAGGTTGGAGGGTCTTCTTGCCATTCTCAATTGGATTCAAGTCTGGACTCTGGCTGGGCCACTCTAAAACGTTATTGTTGTTGTCTGCTAACCATTTCTTCACCACTTTTGCTGTTTGTTTTGGGTCATTGTCATGCTGAAATGTCCATTGGTGCCCAAGGCCAAGTTTCTCTGCAGACTGCCTGATGTTGTCGTTGAGAATCCTCATGTATTGATCTTTGTGCCGTTTACTGTGATTAGGTTCCCTAGTCCATTGGCTGAAAAACACCCCCAAAGCATTAGGTTCCCACCACCATGTTTGACAGTGGGGATGGTGTTCTTTGGATTGAAGGCTTTTTTATGCCAAATGATGGAAACATCATTGTGACCAAACAATTAAATTTTTGTTTCATCTGACGATAACACAGAAGACCAGAAGTCTTCTTCTTTGTCCAGATGAGCTTTTGCAAAGGCCAAGCGAGGTTTTGTGTGCCTTATCTGGAGAAGTGGCGTCCTCCTTGGTCTGCATTGTGCAGTGTCTGTTGAATTGTCTGCCTTGAGACATTGCCACCAGCAGAGCCCAGATTCACCAGGATGGCCTTGGTGGTGATCCTTGGATTCTTTTTCACCTCTCTAACTATCCTCCTGGCCAGCATAGGTGTCACTTTTGGCTTCCGACCACGTCCTCTGAGATTTTCCACAGTGCGGAACATCTTGTATTTTTTGCTCAAATGTAAATAAAAGCTGATAATTTTTTTCCCCCACAATAATGCCTCTTGTACATCGTCTTATTATCTTTTGGGAGACACCTATGTCATTTCCCGTCAAAAAATTACTTGCTGGTTGAATAAAAGTAACTTAAAGTCAAAATTTGCCAGGGGTATGAATAATTATGGGCAGCACTGTAAGTTATGCATAGGATATTCGAGGTGACAGTGAAGTGAGAGATTTGAAAGATGCAGTATAGAATGTGCAACCTTTGACCATCTGGGAGCTTTCATGTGGAACTTCAGAGACCGAGGGTGCGGGGTTGCTTTGGGAATTCCCTGCCTGTGCTTTAAGAAAAGCTTTGTCACCCTTGGCTCCAGATTCTGATTAACCGCCTCATGTCCGCCCATAGGACATAAACGTCCTATGGGTGGACGTCTATTTCTGACAGCACGTTTTAAAACGTCCTGTCAGAAATAGCAGCTGCACGCTAATCGTGCAGCTGCTGATCGGGTTGCCCGCTGTCAGTGACAGCAGGGCAACCCTAAGACAAGGCAGGGACAGTTCCCAGGTGTCCCTGCCTTCACGATCGCTGCAGACACAGCGCTCACCGAGCGCTGTGTCTGCAGAGAAGGAAGCGATGTGCGCTTCCTGTTCCGGCACGGCGGTCATGTGACCGCCATGACCGGAGAGTGCAGGGGCTGTGTGAGGTCTCTCAGAGACCTCGATCAGCCCTGCTGTGAGGCTGTACAGCGCAGGATTGCTGCTGTACAGCCTCTATAGGGGTGCATTTGTCCTGTAACTGGGGCTACTATCTCAGCCCCAGTTACAGGAGAAATCAACTGTGAAAAAAAAAAGAAAAAGTGAAGCAAATGTCCCCCAGAGGTCTTGTATGACCTTATGGGGGACGAAAAGTGTAAAAAAAAATAAAAAAAATAAAGGGTTGAAAAAATAAAATAAAATAAAGTTTCACATGTAAAAAAAAAAAAAGTTCCCAAGTTAGGAATAAAAAAAAAAAAATTAAAATAGAAAAAATAAAGTAAAATAGACATATTTAGTATTGCCGCATCCGTAAAAACCAGCTCTATAAAAATATCACATGACCTAACCCCTCGGGTGAACACCGTAAATAAAAAAAAAAAAAACTGTGTCAAAACAAGCAATTTTTGTCACCTTGCATCACAAAAGGTGCAACACCAAGTGATCAAAAACGCGTATGTCCCACAAAATGGTACCAATAAAACCGTCACCTCATCCCGCAAAAAATGAGCCCCTACATAAGAAAATCTCTCAAAAAATAAAAAAACTATAGCTCTTAGAACATGGAGACACTAAAACATAATTTTTTTGGTTTCAAAAATGCTATTATTGTGTTAAAGTGAAACAAATAAAAAAAAGTATACATATTAGGCATTGCCGCGTCCGTAAAAACCAGCTCTATAAAAATATCACATGACCTAACCCCTCGGGTGAACACCGTAAAAAAAAAAAAAAAAAAACTGTGTCAAAACAAGCAATTTTTGTCACCTTGCATCACAAAAGGTGCAACACCAAGTGATCAAAAATGCATATGTCCCACAAAATGGTACCAATAAAACCGTCACCTCATCCCGCAAAAAATGAGCCCCTACATAAGAAAATCTCTCAAAAAATAAAAAAACTATAGCTCTCAGAACATGGACACATTAAAACATAATTTTTTGGTTTCAAAAATGCTATTATTGTGTAAAACTTTAATAAATGAGAAAAAGTATACATATTAGGTATCGCCACGTCCGTAACAATCTGCTCTATAAAAATGTCACTTGACTGAACCCCTAAGGTGAACGCTGTAAAAATAAATAAATAGAAACTGTGCTAAAACAACCAATTTTTTGGTCACCTTGCCCCATAAAGTGTTATATTGAATGATCAAAAAATCATATGTACCCAAAAATAGTACTAATAAAACTGGCACCTTATCCCCTAGTTTCCAAAATGGGGTCACTTCTTGGGAGTTTCTACTGTAAGGGTGCATCAGGGGGCTTCAAATGGGACATGGCATCTAAAAACCATGTGGAGTTCCTTTCCTTCTGCGCCCTGCCGTGTGCCCATACAGCAGTTTACGACCACATGTGGGGTGTTTCTGTAAACCGCAGAATCTGGGTAATAAATATTGAGTTTTGTTTGGCTGTTAACCATCGATGTGTTAGAGAAAAAAATTGATTAAAATGGAAAATCTGCCAAAAAAGTGAAATTTAAAAATTTGATCTCCATTTTCCTTTAATTCTTGTGGAACGCCTAAAGGGTTAACAAAGTTTGTAAAATCGGTTTTGAATACCTTGAGGGGTGTAGTTTCTACAATGGGGTCATTTATGGGGGTATCCACTATGTAGGCCCCACAAAGTGACTTCAGACCTGAACTGGTCCTTATAAAGTGGGTTTTGGCAATTTTCTTAAAAATTTGAAGAATTGCTTCTAAACTTCTAAGCCTTCTAACGTCCTAAAAAAATAAAATAACATTTCCAAAATGATGCCAACATAAAGTAGACATATGGGGAATGTTAAATAATAAATATTTTATGAGGTATCACTTTCTGTTTTAAAAGCAGAGAAATTGAAATTTAGAAAATTAAATTTTTGGGTAAATTTGGGATTTTTTCATAAATAAAGGTGAAATATTTTGACTCAAATTTATGACTATCATGAAGTACAATGTGTCACGAGAAAACAATCTCTGAATGACTTGGATAAATAAAGGCGTTCCAAAGTTATTACCACATAAAGTGAGATATGTCCGTTTTGCAAAATTTGGCCTGGTCAGGAAGGGGGCAAAGGGCCCAGATGGGAAGTGGTTAACATAACATTGAACACAGAATTGGGCTAATGACATTCATAAGAAGATTTTTCTGTATGGTTGAAAGTTAGACCCACAGAATGATTTTCTTTGGCTGGTCCAAGAAATGTCTATGAGACAATGATGTTATCATCATTGCTCTCTTTAGTTATATACTTTCAGCTCAGCATAGGTATTTATAGAGGAGACAGAGGTTGCTGTTGTACCCAAGCCCTGGAGGATAAAGGGTTCCGAAAGATTTCTCTATCCCATATAAGAAGACTAGTACTTTAAATTACACAAGATAGTAAGGGGGCAAGATAGAAAATTGGCATTGAGATCCTATACTTTCTTGAGGTTCAGAAGAAGACTTTTCTGCATGGTTGAAGTGTGGAACCTCAGATTAAGTTTCTTAGGTTGGTCCAATAAATGTCAAGGAGACAATGATGATATCCTTGCTCTCATTACTCATTTACTTTCAAGTTGGCATAAGTATTTATAGGGGATGCCGAGGTTGTGGTTGCTGTCAAGCCCTGGAGATCAAAGGACCCCAAAAGGTGTCTCTCTCCCGTGTTAAAAGACTATTACTTTAAAATATACATGGTGTCATGGCCTATGGTGTACGCCGTGACACTGTTGCCACGCTTGCTGTTGCAGGTGGCAACGTGTTGCTGTTTTGGCATGTGGTTGCAGTGTCAGGGGTTTTGCTGTGTGCGCCATGACTTGCTTGCCACGCATGCTGTTGCCCAGGGGTCAAGTCCTGGGGAAAAAAGTGTGGGAACTTACCCAAGATCCACTGCAAACCCCCCCCCCCCCCCCCCAAAAAAAATATATATTTTGCCTAAAATTCTGTGCAAAATTTATTGTAAAGTGCCAGTTTACACAAACAACTGCAAAATTAACATGAAATAAACATGGAGATCCCAGTGCCAGCTGCCTTGCTGGTGGACGATTGGCATATACTTCTGCTGTGGCCCACAGCATAAGTATATGCCAATCGTCCACCAGCAAGGCAGCTGGCACTGGGATCTCCATGTTATTGGTCAGTTAATACATCAGGGACCCCCTGGCATGGGGCCTGGGCATAGCTAAGTGCAAACTGGGTGATCCATAGGCAGGACCGGGTGGCTGCCCTCATCCACCAGCCCGTCCCTAATGCCAGTCAATACCCCCTTAGGAAATCTCTCTTCAGATGTGAGAGCAGCAGCGATCGATCAGCCAGGATTAATGTGCACAGTGGGAGGCCTCGCTTAGGCAAGTGACAAAATGCCCCCCTCATTCTTAGGCAAGTGACAAACTCAGCTCTGCTACATCTACAATGAGCAACTACAACAAATGTAATGCCAAACTGAAGTTCCTCTATGTGATGCCTTGGATAGCTTCCACTGGACCCACAGCCTGTGGGTCAAGTGGAAGCTATCTGAGGCATCACAATCGCATAGAGGAACTGCAGTTTGGCATTACATTTGTTGTAGTTGCTCATTGTAGATGTAGCAGAGCTGGGTTTGTCACTTGCCTAAGATTGAGGAGGGGGGGGCAGTTTGTCACTTGCCTAAGGCCAGGGTAAGGGGGGCCTCCCACCCAGGCTGTGCACATTAATCCTGGCTGATCGATCTCTTCTGGCCTGCTGCTGTGCTGCCTGCAGTCACATCTGATGAGAGTACTGACTGAGATAAAAGAGGGGGTATTGACTGGTCTGGTCTGGGGCTGCTGGCCACCGGCGCTCCCACCAGGCGGGTTAGGGCCCCCGGACTCACTCAGGGACAGTCACAGACACTTAGACTGGTCTGGACCGGACCACCAGGACCCCGGTCCGGTCGGATGGTCCAGCCACGCTCACCTCAGCAGACAGTCAGGCAGGGGCGTACACAGAAATCATTGGGCCCCATAGCTTTTATGCCCTGCAGGATAGCAGGAAATCTGAGTGACATTACATGATGTAATCACACCCAGCTTTTCTGCTCTCCTGCATGGCACATGTGGAGAGACATGAGAAAGCTGAGTAACACAACCCTCATATCTTCTCATGCCTCTGCACTTGTGCCATGCAGGACATCAGGAAAGCTGAGTCACATTACATAATATAGTGACACCCAGCTTCCCTCCTGTTCTGAATGGCATATGTGCAGAGGAATAGCCTGGGAAAGCTGAGTGACCTTGCCCCCTTCCACACACATACACCTCTGCACTGTCCTCACCTACAAGTCGTCACTTACTTCATTACTGGTTGTGGCAATCCAGAGGAATCAGGCGGGGGCGGAGCTAACAGGCAGGAGGCGGAGCTAGGAGGCGGGGCTAGCAGACGGGAGACAGTTAGGAAGATAGACAGGGGCGGGGCCTCTCCTCCACTGCAGGGCCCCCCCTTCCTCACGGGCCCCATAGCAGCCGTGGTCTGCCTATATGGTAGGTACGCCACTGCCAGGCTCAGGATAGGAGGAGGGGAGCTCTCAGCCAGGAGGGGGGGGGGGAGTCAGTCAGTGAGTCTTCCGTCCTCAACTGAAGCCGCTCCCCTTCCCTCCTCACTTAGCCTGCCCTGCACAGTGCGAGTCACGCAGGGCCTCGCCTCCGCCCCCTGTGAATCTGATTTCACCGCTTCCCCTCCTGGTCCTTTTGCCCTGAAAGGGAACGGCGTTCCTGCCATGAAAAAAGTGCAGGAACGTCGTTCCCACGCGTTCCCCCACGACTCGACCCCTGCTGTTGCCTGCGGCAACCTGTTGTCGGTTGCTTGTGTGTGCAATTCCCATTCAGTTTCTTCTTCCTTGTGTTTGGTTAACTTGGAGTTAATGTGTGTTCTTGCTGTGGGTGTGGTCGTCTTGGGCTATTTAGCTTCTGCTGGATGCCTGTAGCTCAGTGTACCTCCAGGTTTGGTGTGTGCTGGGGGTTCACTGCTTCTGGCTTTACCATATGTTCAGTGAGGGCCACCCTTGTGATCATCAAGGTCTTCCCAGTGTCTCCTTCCCATCCTACCCTTTGTTGATTGGTGTGGGTTTTGTCCAGGGTGTATTTATGTCTAGTGTGTTGTGACTGTCTGGTCTGTTTATGTTGTTTCCAGCATGTCTGTTGTATGTTGTACCTCCGTGAGGGGGCTGGTTTCCCAGAGAGGTGAACCATAATCCAGTATGCAGCGCTGCCTGGGGCTGCCGTGAACCTTGCTGCATGGGGGTCCAGGCAGTAACTGGTATGCTGGTTTCCTGTATGCGTTGTTTGTGTTGTGCCCTGTTTGGTGTGTGGGCTCCAGTTCGTATGCACAGATTCCAGTCGTAGTGACAGCGGCAGTTAAGTGAGTTTTCCGGTGCCGATCCAGTTTCTGCATATGGTCTTTTCCTTTCCACCTGTTACTAGCCAGCTGGAGACTCCGGTTCGTCTGTGTCCCTGAGGAACCAGTTGTCTCCTATTCCTGACTCCTATGCCAGGGACCGTCAGGGTCAGCAGGATCCAGGTTCCAGTTCATGAGCCCTCCCACCTTCAGGGTTCGTTCATGCGGTCAGGAGATCGGGGTCAGGATTAGGTCGGCTATAGGTTGTGGCCTGCTCCCTTCACTGTAGTCTGGCCTAGTAACAGTTCCCACTATACAGTGGGGAGTTTCCCCCACTCTACACCGTGACACATGGTAGTTGAGGGGCACAGTAGAAATTTGGCATATAAATTCAGAAACTTCAAGTAATACCTCTGCTGGTCAGATAATCAGGTTGTGTAGCCAAGGTGATCCTCATATATGTTAGTTAATGAGTAGGCATTATCCTCAAAATGTCAAGTCATAGTTGATCAGAACATCAAACAGGGTAAGAAGAGCATAATTGGGTTCTACTGAGTTTAGGTTAGGAGTGGTAGAGCTTAGGGTGTTCAACACATGTCAGCTGGACTTATGAACCAAAGCAAGCCAGAACATGGTGTTTTCCAGATTGAATAAGTCTCTAAACCACCATTGCTAAAGTCCATGTTGGGAAAGTTTAAAAGAAACCAGCTAACTCATAGGATTTACCATATCTACATAAACTGTTATTCATGGCCTCCTGTTTCACTTTCATTGTAGTTCACCAATGGTTTCTATGATGTCTATACAATGTCCACTCATTGTATAGACAGGAAGGTAATTCTGCCTCCACACACATAAACACACACATAAACAAGTTAGCTGTGACATTAAATCATCTGCGAGGATTTTTTATCTTGTGATGACTCAAGATTCATTAGAAGCAGAATTCAAATTTCTTGCCCAACTTTCTTGCCCACACGCAGATTGTAGATACCAAGTTAGTTTAAGGTGTCTGCCAACGTATAATTAGTATTAGCATGCAGTACTTTTTATATAAAGCATCGGAACACAATACTAATTGAAAAACAGCCAGTTGACAGTGCCACATTAATTATCTCAGCGCCACCTGATATCTTCATGCCAACACTGATATGTCTTTATGGGTAGACGGACAAGGCTTATTAATGGCATAAGCTCAGTTTTTCTTTGGCACTAAATTGTAAGCAACCAAGCCAGTGGAAAACAATGGAGTTCTAGTATTGCATCTCTGATAACTTTAGATAGTATACAAAATAAATAAGAAATATATTCAAAAACATTGGATAAACAACCTGTAAAAGGTGGGCTTGTACCAGATCATCAAGCACCCATGAACTGTGGCGTATCATAGTAATAAAAATGAAAGCATTATCCCAGTGGCACTGTTACATACATTGCAATTAGCATGGGTACTCACAGCTCCTGACTCTAGCATGATTCTCCTGTGTCCTCTTGGAGGTTGTGCTGCATTGCTAGATAGCTGGAGCATGGCACTCATGCTGCTGGCTAGACACTATTTTATCATGTTGGCCTATATAAGCCTTCATTTGTTTCTGATTTAATGTTACATAGTTACATAGTTAATACGGTTGAAAAAAGACAATAAGTCCATCCAGTTCAACCAAGGTATAAGTGGGGACGCGAATCCCAGAAGGAAGTGAGATAGATATTTCTACACGTTTTCAAAGGCATTAATGTCATTTACTTTTAAGAATTCATTTAAACCCTTTTTAAAACTGTCCACTGTCCTGCTGTGACCACGTCCTGAGGAAGTCTATTCCACAGATTCACAGTTCTTACAGTAAAGAAGTTTTGACGCTTTTGAAGACTGAACTTTTTCTTCTTCAGTCGGAGGCAGTGCCCTCTTGTCTTTTGAGGGCATTTTACTTGGAACTGTTTTTCTCCGTATTTCTTGTATGGCTCATTTATATATTTGTACAGGTTAATCATGTCCCCCCCTTAGACGTCTCTTCTCATGACTAAATACAATCAATTATTTTCATCTTTCTTCATAACTAAGACCCTCCCTGCCCCTTATCCGTTTAGTTGCTCTCCTCTGTACTTTTTACAGCTGCAGTGCGTCCTTTCTATGGACTGGTGCCCAGAACTGAACTGCATATTCCAAATGAGGCCGCGCCAGCGCTTTGTAAAGTGGTAATGGCAAATCATCTGACCCAAGAAGAGAGTCAAAAAGAGCCACCCCATAAATGCACATCCAACCGTAAAGGATAAAAATATATAAAGTTTATTGGACACAACAACACACACGCATTAAAAAATTGTATACAACATAGAACAAAGTGCGGTGTGCAATATATGAGACCGACACACAGGTCCACTGAACTATCACATATAAATGTATGCGTTATCAACCAGCATATGAAACAATACAATAAAACACATATAGCAAATGTAGGGAAAGGTAAGACCACTAAAATAAAGATACAGATAGACCAGCATAAGGTCGAATATCAAGAGCCAAACCTACATATCTAGCTGGTGCAGTAGACCTGGAAACATAGCAAGCGCCCAACGCGTGTCGCCGGAGCAATCCGGCTTCCTCAGGGGTAAAGGACTGTGTGTTGGGGCGTCAGTAAATATAGGATATTAGATGAGGTATAATTATATTCACCTGTGCAGCAGGAACTGTGGCCAGTGTGTGTACATCTGAAGCTCCAATCAGAGCCGGAAACCGGAAGTGTGGATCACATGATCGGCTGTTGGAACGCATGGTGGAACGCATATGCGCTCCACCAGCCAAAACACAGCCACATGACAGACGCGGACACAGTGGGCACAGACAGTTGAGCTATACAATAAAGCTAAGTAAAATGAGGCTATTTATAGCCACAGAGGCGATGCCAGGCAAGCTGGTAAGTAGGTAGAGCGATATCTCCAAACCGGATGTGAGAAATCACATGACCGGAAGTGAGGTGCCGCTGAGGAACGCATGGTGGAACGCATAGCGCGCTCCACTGTAACAGTGGAGCGCACGATGCGCCCAGCATATGCGCAGAAACGCGGCAGCATACTGAAGGGGACCAGGGAGGGTAGGGGTAGTCTGGTGATGGTAATAAGCAATAATAGGGGGCAGAGCATTTTCTGCAAGTGTCTGGGGCAAGCAGTATTGTACCCGATCAGACAAAGGCATGTACATGATATCTCACAGTAGTACAATAGGTGCATATATAACCACTTATACATATATAGATGATACTCATGATGAATCCGCTATAATGATATAATAATGAAAATAGAGATAGATACATGGCAATGAACACACTGGTGGACAATAGAGCATATATATTGTATGCACAATTCATGCACACAATATATAGAGAGGACATGGACATCAATTATATGCAACGCAATAACTACACGTAGAGGTATCTATATATATATGTATCAGGAATACCTGACCGAACACCTAAATTCCTGGTGCTGTCGGTATTCCCAGTACACATCCCTTAATGAACATGATTATTAATCAAAGTGAACAATAATATACAAGTGCATAATAATGGATGACCCTAATATACAATCCAAGATCCAGGAAGGACCTAAAATAGAAGGGAAATGTGATAAGGTGAGGCCAAAGTAAAAAGACCACAGGTGTGGAAGTGAAAAGCATGGTGGATACAGTAGTGCCCAAAACGTGAGTGCGCAGTGATGATGAAAGTGAAGAAGTAAGAGTAAAGTGGTAATATCACATCCCTGCCCTATGAGTCCATGCCTCATTTAATGCATGACAATATCCTGGAAGCAGCTGATTGACATTGTATGCTGTTATTTAATCTATGATCTACAAGGACACCCAAATCCTTCTCTACAAGTGACTCCCCCAGTGTTACTTCCCCTAGGACATATGAAGCACAGAGATTATTACTACCAAGATTCATAACTTTACATTTATCCACATTGAACCTCATTTGCCAAGTTGATGGCCAATCACTCAGAGTGTTCAAGTCAGCTTGTAGTTTATGGACATCTTCCATAGACACACAGCTCTACACAGCTTAGTGTCATCTGCAAAAATAGAAATGGTGCTATTAATCCCGTCCTCGATATCATTAATAAATAAATAAAATAGTAGAGGACCCAGCACTAAACCTTAGGGTACACCACTTTCAACCCGGGACCATTCTGAATAGGAATTATTGACCACAACTCTCTGGACACGGTCCTTCAGCCAGTTTTCAATCCAATTACAGACTATACTTTCCAAGCCTATAGACCTTACTTTACCTATTAAACGTCTATAAGGTACAGTATCAAAAGCCTTTGCAAAATCCAGAAACACTACATCCACAGCCACCCCTCTGTCCAGGCTTATACTCACCTCCTCATAAAAACAAATCAGGTTTGTCTGACAACTTCTATCCTTGGTAAACCCATGTTGGTTATCACTTATAATATTATTTATAGTCACATACTCCTGTATATAGTCTCTTAAGAGTCCTTCAAACATTTTTCCCAGAGCAGAAGTTAAACTAACTGGTCTATAATTACCTGTGAAGGACCTAGATCCTTTTTCGAATATGGGCACCTCATTTGCCTTGCGCCAATCACTTGGCACTGTGACAGTACCTAGAGAATCTTTAAAAATTATGAACAGGGGCACAGCAATGACAGAACTGAGCTCTTTAGGCACTCTTGGGTATAATCCATCTGGACCCGGAGCCTTGTTCACATTTACCTTATTTAACTTTTCTTGGACCATATCTACAGTTAGCCAATTGAGTATATTACTGGATGTACTAACAGCCCCAGCGCCACAGATATCAGCTTCTTTCTCTTCTTTTGTATATACAGAGCTAGAAAACCCATTTAGTAACTCTGCATTTTCCTTATCTTCAGTGACTAACCCCCCTTTACCATAATTTAGGGTCCCTACCTGCTCAGGTCTTGTTTTTTGGCATTTATTTATTTAAATAATGTTTTGGGATTTGTTTTGCTCTCTTTTGCCACCTGCTGTTCTTTTAGTATTTTTGCTAATTTTATCTTCTTTTTACAGATTTTATTAAGCCCTTTCTGAATGTCAAACGCTACAGCTGACCCCTCAGATTTGTATTCTTTAAATGCCCTTTTTACAGTAGCTGTAAGCCATGGGGGGTTTAATTTTAGCCGTTTATACTTGTTACCTAAAGGGGGAAAAAAATTGTGTAATTACTCAATGTGGATTTAAAGCTCTCCCATTTATCCTCAGTATTATTATGTGACAGTAGCTGCTTCCAGTCTATGCCCTGAAATGCTGCCTTTTTAAAATTCAGTGTCTTTGCTCTCCCTGACAGAGTTTGCTTCTTATAGTTTAGGGGGAATATAATTATATTGTGGTTACTATTACCTAGTGTTTCTCGAACAGTAATATTTCCAACAAGCTCTGCATCATTAGAAATTACCAGATCCAACAGAGCATCGCCCCTAGTGGGAGCTTCTACAAACTGGTCCATAAAGTGGTCCTGCAGCAAGTTGAGGAATCTTCTCCCCTTTGCGATTGAGGCAGAGCCCTGACCCCAGTCAATGTCTGGGAAGTTAAAATTTCCCATTATGACCACTTTACTAGACTGTGCAGCCCCGCTGTATTTGGTTATACAATTGAGCTTATATCTCCTCTGTGATTTTAGGGGGTCTATAGATTACTCCAAGTATTATTTTTTGTGTGTTTATATCCCTTTGAAATTCCACCCATATGGTTTCCACATCCTCACCCACAATTGCCTTTTTCACACTCCTCACATACAGGCACACACCACTGCCTTTTCTATTGATCCTGTATTTCCTAAATAGTGTAAAAACCTCAATATTAACAGCCCAGTCATGCAAAAAATCCAACCATGTCTCAGCCACACCAACTACATCTATGTGTTCTTCTAGTACCATAGCCTCCTGCTCCCCCATTTTGATAGCTAGACTTCTGGCATTTGTGAAAATACATTTTAAATTACTATTACCTATAAAGTGAATATAGGGATTTTTTTGTTACCTTGGTTGATGTTTCTATGTAACAGGTTCTTGTTACCAGCAGCTCTATTTTTCATTGTTGTTCTGCCCAGTATTCTCCCTATTGTCCTCACTAACCCCAGCCCCCACTAAATACCCACTGTCCCCTCCTATATCCCACTTTCTATCTACACTATCTACCCCCTTATTAGTATGACCCCCACTCTCCCCCCAGATCCTAGTTTAAAAGCTCCTCCAGCCGTCTAACCATTTTTTCCCCTAGGGCAGTTGCACCCTGCCCATTAAGGTGCAGCCCATCCCTACTGTAGAGCCTGTAACCGTCCGAGAAGTTGGCCCAGTTCTCCATGAACTGAAACCCTTCCTTCCTGCACCAGCTTCTGGGCCACTTATTTAACTCCATAAGCTCCCATTGCTCGTGGCACTGGTAGTATTTCGGAAAAAACACTACCTTGGAGGTCCTGGTCTTGAGCTTCTCTCCTAGTTCCCTAAAATCATTTTTAAGGACCTTCCATCTCCCCCTGACTTTGTCATTGGTGTGTACCATGACCGCCGGGTCTTCCCCAGCCCCACCCAGCAATCTGTCAATCCAATCCGCAATATGCCGAACCCGAGCACACGGAAGACAGCACACTGTTCAGCTTTCACGGTCTCGGCAACAGATGACCCTGTCTGTCCTTCTAATAATAGAGTCCCCTACCACCAGTATCTGTCTGACCTTTTCTGCAATCCTTTTCCCATCCTTCCTGCAACGGTCACCCTCCTGGTTGCTAGGAGAAACACCCTGCTGCAGTGTTGCTGGCCCCGGGCTTTCATCCCTAATATCAGCCAAACAGGCATATTTACTAGGGCGTTCCAGCTCAGGACTAGCCTCCCTGGCACTTTTCCCTCTACCCCTTCTTCTTACATTAACCCAACTGCTGACCTGACCTGGTGCTGACATCCCACCACCATTTCACTAACCCCAGTCAGTGCCTGCACAGTGAGGTCTAAGCCTCTCTCCAGTTTTGCAATGCTGATTATTTAGATCCAAAATCTGGGCTTCCATATATGCAACATGATTGCATCTAGTGCAAATGTATTCACCCTCGAATGGCTCTTCAAGGCACGCATACATTGCACAGGACACACTCTTGGTAGCATTGTCCATGGAGCACATGTTTAGTAGTGTTGGGCATGAATATTCGTATTGCAAATTTTAATCGTGAATATCGCCACTTCGAGAATTTGCGAATATTTTAAATATAGTGCTATATATTCGTATTCGTATTTTTACTTCTTGCTTGTGGGCCAATGAGAAGGCTGCAATGTCTTTGTCAGAGCTTAGCAACATCCCTAGCAACCAATAGGAAAGTTGCCTACCCCTTTACTATATAAGAACCTCCCCAGCAGCCATTTTCTGCATTCTTTTTGCATTTATGAGACAGCAGTGTCATTGCCGTGCTCTGTGCTTTGGTGTGTCAAACTCATTACATTAGATAGTTAGTTAGTTAGTTAGTTAGTTAGTTAGTTAGCTAGCTAGCTTATATATAATACAAATAGTTAGTTGGAGATAGTCAGTGTAGGTTATATCTTGATATAGTGGAGCTGTTCCAGTACAGGGTGTTAGGTAGTGTGATAGGTTCTGCTGTCCATACATACATGCTACAGACATAGTGCTGTGATGTCACAAGTTCACAACAATACTTAGTGCACCAATCAGTAATATGTAGTCAGACCTGCTAAAATGTGAAGTTGCACATATTGCGCAAAAATATGCGCTTCATTAATTGCTGATTTGCGCAATCGCGAATATATTGGAGCACTCTATCTGCATATAAAACTATTGTAATGTTCTGCTGCGCCAACCATTTTCTCCAGTCTGAGGAAACTTCTAGCAGCTTGAAAAATGTAGCAAAAGTGACCCACGTCTGTATTGCGTGCGCATTACGCAAATATTACATTGACGATTTTCGCAATAAAGAAAATAATCATGAATTCGAGAATTCGCAAATTTATGAAGAATATTTGCCCAAATATTCGCGAAACATCGCAAATTCGAATATGGCCCCTGCCTTTCATTACTAATGTTTAGATGGGGATGAACAGTAAAGAAGGAAAACAGTAAATATGAGTAAAGATTTAGACCCTGTCTGCTGCAGTTGGAGAACTAGCTAGAATCAAGCCAACAATACACAAGGAAAATCTAGCAAACCTTAGTTTCTTGCTCCTTGTCTTAAACTCTGGTTCTTTAAACTCCACTTATTCACAAGCCCACTTAGTACAGCAAGCACAGTAGAACTGTGTGGTGTGTTCCACCTCCATTGCAATATCACACTCTACTGCAGAAAAGCAATAGCTATTTCTAACTGGTTCGGATCTCCATTGCTATGTGTTTCTAATGAGCTTAGCAAGGTCTGCTATATAAGCCCAGCCAGTTCTCTCACTTACCTGCATGTACAGTTCATAAAGCAGTTATTGATACTGTCCCTTCCACCTATTGTATGTGGACACTGCCTCAAGCAACCTTGTTCTTGCTTTGTTCCTGGTTTGTTCCTTGGTTTGCATGTTCATGGTGCATGAGTGTCTGTAATACCCCAAAGTGGGCACTACCATTCCTATAACCTGCTACTGTTTCTAATGCCAAACCAATGTGCGACACCACTATGCCTTTTGTTTCCAGGTCTGTTCAGAAGGTGCTATGTAACCTTTATGTATTGTATTTTATGCACTGTGCCTGGTTTACCAGCAGGTGGCAGTGTGTCTGTCAGTGAGCTATAGGTAGAATGGAACTAACCATTCCATTCTCTCCCCATCCTTGGAGGAGTGGTCTTGCCCAGATCTTCCAAGGGAATATTGCCTGTTGTGATTTTTTTTTTATTCTATAGCCAGAGGCTAGAGAAGTAGTCCAGTGCAGTCCTGACCTAGAAGCCTGACAGGGATCACAACAGGCAATCTGCAGCCAGAGTCAAGCCAGCCCTAGCCTAGTTGTAGGAGTTGCAACTGAGACCCGAGAGTCTATCAAAGTGTTGTCAGAAGCCCACCGGGCACTGAGCCTGCTATTAGTGGAATGTAGCGCAGATGAAAGAGGCCCCTACAAGATACCAGACAAGAGTGAAAGTTCAGCACACCCGTAATAGAGGAAAGAACACAGTTCACCTGCCAGTGCACCCTAAACCCTGCTGGAGCCAAGAGCTACTGTGACTCTGTATGAGCTGCTCTCCGTTTATGCCAGTATCAAGTAAATCAACTCAACGTGCATTAAAGTCTGGACCTTACTCATTTCAGCTCCTACTAGTTACAAACTTTCTGTGCCGCCCCGACCTTGGAGTGCCAGATCCAGTAAGGAGCACCGTGACCCCCTCATAGCCAAACCACCTAACCCTGCAACTAGTAAAGACTCTGGGGATGGACTCGCTTGTACGCCATAGGTCAGCTACAGATCAGTACAGTTCATGCCTCCTGAAGAAGCTGACTCGAGCCACCTTGTTATAGTCTTGTTCCCAGAATACTGATATTGTAATACTATAACTGAACCTGAGTACTTACTACTTCTGACTACATTCTTGCCTAGACCCTTGTATACTATGCCTAGTACTACTTATTTTCCTGACTCATTGCTACTCCTGCCTACATACCTGTGTAGACCTTTGGTTATTATGTCTAGCACCTCCTGCTTTCTTTCAATTCCTGGTAACTGTTCTTGGTATCCCCTGGTTCTGCCGAGACCCGATTATTGTTCTTGTTATCCAGTGCTTCTATCTGAAGTCTACTGCTGGTTGCTGTTCCTTGCACTTCCTCGTTCTGTCCACATCCTGGTCACTGTTCTTATTATCTGCTGGTGCTGCTCCTGGATCCACTTTCAAGTCTAGAAAAAGCTACTGCATGTTGAAACCTAGTCACTTCATTCTAGTCATTATCATCTGTCAGAATCTAAATGTTATGGACACCTTTGGAGTAATGTTTTTTTTTTACCATTGCTTTTAACTCATTTTGGGCTATAAATAATTTTTTTCGATCAGTCTTTATAAACAATTCTCAGCAGTTTTTGTGTTACAGGGGTTACATTTCAGTCTATTTGCAGACTGTCACTTTCTGTTTACACTGAGTCCCATTGGATGACGGCCCATGTAGATCTCTTATCCTTGATCTCCTGACAGCTCATAAACACTCATTACAGCTAAATTCTTATCAAACTGCTTTCATATGTCTTAAATGAGTGTTTATGAGTTGTCAGGAGATCAGAGATAAAAGCTGTACATGAGTCCTCAGGGCTTCTATCTGACGGGACTCACTGTGAACAGAAAGCCTAATAGACTGCAAATAGACAGAGACTGATATCTGCACAGAGAAAATAGATTGAAAAAAGATTTGTAGTCCAAAACAAGTAGAAGGCATTCATTAAAAAAAGTTTGCCCCAAAGGTGCTCAGAGCCTACATAGCAATTTTTATTATTTATTTAACTTTAAAATGTAGGGGGGTATGGCAAACCCACTCACTTTACTAGACTTGCACAAAGAAGATTACGGTAATTACCTACACTGAGTTCCCGCTCCTTTTCCTCTCAATTTCTCCAGCGATGTCAAACAGGATGTTGACATCAAGGGAGCCCAGTGGAGCATTGTAGGCCTGGAGGAGAAGGAGGGGGTGGGAAGGGGGAAGGACCATTTCTAGGAAGCAGATAGGTAATCTTCCCTTTACAGGTGCGGTAAAGTGTGTGAGTGTGTGTGTGTGGGGGGGGGGGTTGCCAATCCCCCAACCCATTCTTGCACAACTCCTTTAAGCATGATCTAAAGTGTAGATACCAAAGGGATGCCACCTCTGACCATATGGGGAATAACTGTTATTGGACAATTCACCAACTAGTTCAACTATTCAACGTTTTAACCGTATAGATACAGCTAATTTATGTTTTATAGAAAATCACAATTTATATCACAACCATTTACAGTCCAAATTGACCTTTTTACATTTACAGCAGGAGACCAGAACCCATCCATTTTATTTCAACTTTCCACCTCCAGCACATTATTTATTTTTCATGTCCCTAGCCCTATCGATTATAGAAGGTCAATAACATAGGTCAATAACATTTTTTACCACAAGCATGATCATTACAAATAAATTGCACAGGCACAAATGCTACATAGAATAGTATTAATGTATATTATTTGTTAGAGTGACCATCTGGTCTTAAAGTCCATTATGTTATACATGGTGATATTACTAGAGCGTGCTTCATGTACAGAAAAGTCATTTTCCATTAAGTGGCAGAAAATAGGTCTTGTTGAAGGATTCATCAGCTATCTTGACCAAACTAACACTGAACATTGTGCAATGCAAAATGCAAAAAATGGAAATTCTCCATGGAAGTAACATGATAGCACATGGTGTTGGGTTTGCATATATCAGAAGAGACAAAATTGTCAGAGCCCTAATGACCTAATTTGTGATGGAATTTAAGTTCAGATCAATGATTTTGAACTACGTGCTATTTGCTATGCCATGGCTCAGGTTGGTTTTGAGATACATAAGAGACAGTACCTAATTAAAGGGATAATCCAGATTAGAAAACACACTTATTTTCACATGATCACTTAGAGCAGGGTTTCTCAACTCTGGTCCTCGAGACCCACCTACCAGTCATATTTTCAGGATATCCTTCCTTAGTATTGAGCAGGTGATAATAATAAGTGTCCATGCATCAAGGCTTACCACAGGTATCCTGACCTGTAGGTGGGTCCCGAGGACCGAAATTGAGAAACCCTGACTTAGAGAATTCTGAAATAATAGAGGTCAACAGGTTTACATTATACAGTCAACAGATGGATTTGAATGAGCATTGCTTAATTGATTTATTCCCTTTACCTCTAAGACTTTTTTTTACAGTAAAGGTGATCCTCATCATCTTTAGGGCTAGATTAGAGATAGTATCCTTTCAGGTTGGATTTGCCAAGTTTCTTTAAAAAATTCAGTATGAATCACCTCCGTCAAATATGCTCCATTTGCCTTGAATGTTGGCGAGACAGTACTTTTTCATAATAAGATTTTACCCCCTGGTAGCCTTAAACTGTTCAATCAGTGCTTTTTCATGATAAGATTTTTTACCTATTGCTGTGCTTGAGTCTCCATATAATACTCTTCTGGAAAAAAGACATGTAAGCTAGTCTTCTTCCCAAAGGCAAAAGAAAACAGAGTGTATTTCATACCAGGAACCCAGCTCTTTTCTGGGTAACTAACTTTTAGCAGAGCTGAGCAAAGAAAATTTACTTGGCTGCTTGAGAGGTCTTGGTTGGGGTACTATTTCTTATTATGGAGGGAACCAAGTATGCATGAGGAGTATTTCAAGCCAGTCAATTCTCCTCTAGGTTTCTGGTAAAAATATATGAAAATTAGCACATCTCTCATCACCAGATAGGCTTAGGAAAAGCCAATTAGAAGGGAGTTGCCTGGCCTACAATACTCTGCACATATACTATGCATACTAGGTGCTCTCCATAATGAGGAAGAGTATCCCCCAGATAATGCATACATATTGCATAGAAGCTAGTAGTATCATACTAGTCTCTCTTGAAATGAATCACAAAAAAATTGGGTTTGTTGGAATTTGATGAATTCCAATTCAGTAGAATTGAGTCTCTCATCTTTAGGCTGGATTCCATACCAGCTGCTCTATCCACTACCTTCATGGTCATATCATTTCTTAAAAGAGATTTTAAACATCTATATTTCTGGTTCCCACCTCATGTTTATATATTGTAGGTCGGACAGCTTAACTTCTCTAGACTCTGTTTCAAAATCTTGTCTGTAAGCTTTTAATTACCATTATGATTTATTAATATGACATTAAGAATTGTCTAACTGTCCTGCACAGCCAGAGCTCCCAGACGTATCTATTTATATGTCAGAAATTTCCCTGGTTGCATATTCTATATTTTTATGGGGCTAAAGTATGAATACCAAGAAGGTATCTGACAAGGCTTCAGTCTTACCTGCACATCAAGCTTCCTTCACTCCCCATTCCACCCTTAAGGCATAATGTAAATGATGAAGAGGATGGGGCTTCATTTTGTCATAGTCCTTTCAAATATCAGGTTTTATTAAACAAAACATTTTTCTTAATCACAGGTGCACAGCGATAGGATGAGTGACATCTTGACGCGTTCTCTTTGAAAAATCGACTCCCGTGGCATTTTTGCATGCACTTTTAAAAAATGAGCTGGAATTTGTCTTGTTCTGAGATAAGCCCTAACTCATTGTCTGGAAAACTACTGCATTTATATGCATGATTCCAGCCTCATAACTCAGAAATGAATAAAAAAAAAAAAAGAAAAATATCTTTGAGACATCTTTTATTTGAGCTGATGGATGGAAATGTTGTATGACAGATTTGACTCTCCTTATTTCAACACAAAAAGAAATCCTCCAAGGGAACATTGTGGTAAAGTATTGAGGAAGTGGTAGACAAACATCTACAGTATTTCTGAAAGGAACAAGCCCATGTAATAGTCGATCTATAAGTGTGATCTGCAAGTGTAAGAACATAGGCTCACTAGGGATGAACGAATCAAAGTCCACAAAGTGTTTTTTTTACCCTATTTCAGGTTAAATAGATTCGATACCACGAAGCACGAGTAAATTCGGCTTCGTGGCAAATCAATTTATCCAGAAATCAGAGCTGAATCTGGACATATCCCCATCTTCAACCCTCCAGCCCCTCTAACATGAGCATCGGAGCATTTCATGCTCTGATGTTCTTCCTTGCCCTGTGTTTACTTTGTAACACTGCTTAGTGAAGGCTTCCGCCCAGGAGTGTTCCTGGTGACGTCACCAGCTCTGATGGGCCATTTTACAGGCTTGGGCAGTGCTAAAGTCTGCCCACTAGTGCCGGTGACATCACAGGGCCCACAGCTGGGCGGAAGCCTCCGCCTAGCAGACCCTATGGAGAGCCCGGTACGTCATCATATCTCAAAAAAATTCCTTTGCCCTTACATAATGGAACAAGACGGAACCGTTATTTGTGCGAATAGAACTCTATTTGGACAGATCAAAACAGAATGCCTCTAAAGGCTTCCGTTTTGCATTCCGTCCTTAAATTCTGTTATATTCCGTTATAACGCTTTTATAACGGAACAGAATATCAGAATATACAAGGCATATGTGAACCCACCCTAATTCGTCATCAGAGGAGTCTAGTGGAATTTTCCTTCCCTCATCCTACTGAGAACACTGGTGTGGTGGATCAGGAGTGATAGCTGTTGGCTAAGAGCGTTCAGCCGAAAGCTGTCTTGTTTGTGTAGCCCGCTTTAGACTTCCATTTCTTCTAGATTGCAAGGTTAAGTATAAATGTTATTTCAAGCTACGTGCTTTATGTGTTACATTTTTTTTACAGCAAGAGAAAATATTTGCAGTATTTCATAAATTCTCCTAAACCTTACAGCGTGGCACCGCAAACTTTATTTATTGTTTGCTGCCAGAATAATAATTGATTGACAGACTCCGAATTTGCAGCAAAGTTGTATCGGCTTTATAAACTTGTAGTATTTTGCAGTGGTTTACGAGTTGAAACCTTGACAGATAGGTCTCCTGGTGCATACAGGAGATGATTAGCATACAGTGAATACATTACCCCGGGGCTCAATTGACATGCTCTCTTGTCAAGCTGATTGATATGAATTGTACTTGCGTCTTTACATAGAGGGCAGTTTTGGATTGTTTCATTGTTAAGTAGGTGTCAACAGGCTTTTTTTTCACTTTGTTATCTGCACTAGAAAACATTGTGCTGCTTGTGCAGATTTGCCTTGGTAGCTTACATGTACTCAATGTCAATTGTAATTTGTGGGATTTATAAATCTGCAAACCCTTCGCATTGATAAAGTGTCAGAAAACAGGAGACTTGAGAATCTCTATACATACTATATCATGACAGACAGGCAGGAGTGGTCATTATCCGTGCGCATTTGGTGGTGAGTTGACTAATTATAAAGATGAATGTAGCTTTTTTTTTCACATAAAGGGGTTATCCCATGACTAATGTAAAAAATGAAAATTAGACATTAACTAGTACATAACAATTAGTGTTTATCGAGCACCGTAGTGCTCAGGGGCTCGGACCGAACACTCGTTTGCAGTTCGCCTAAAAGGCAAACATACAGTAAGGTCCATAAATATTGGGACTCAATGGATTTGAAATGATACGAACAAGATGTGCTTTAACTGCAGACTGTCAGCTTTAATTTGAGGGTATTTACATCCAAATCAGGTGAACGGTGCAGGAATTACAACAGTTTGCATATGTGCCATCACGATCAGTGGCTAACCCCGCTTAATTTGACTGTTGGTAAAGTGGTGTGCAATAACGGTGTCAATCTTCTGAGCGTGCTAAAACAGGGCAAAATGACACACGTGCTGTGCATGGCACATGTCCTGAACTTAGCCGTGCAGCGATTCGTTGCCACATACCCTGGGGTCCATTACGTCAGGCCAGGAAAATCTCTGGCCATTTTAGAAGATCTTACACGGCCGTGGCTCGCCTTGCTGAAGTTCAGCATCGACACAACTTGCCCGTCAGACGTCTGATTTGTGACTGCCCAACGTGATTGAACTCCACCCAGGGGCGGACTGAGAACCCTCAGGGCCCCCAGGCAAAATAAATCAAGGGCCCCCTTACAGGCCCCACCCATGTTCTGCTGCAAGCCCCACCCTTGTCCCGCCTCCATGCCCCGCCTCCAGCCACATCCTACACAATCTTTAATAAGATTTCAAAGTTAAAGCGACACAAAAGGCACCCAGACCACTTCAGCTCATTGATGTGGTCTGGGTACAGTGTCCCTTTTGCAAATCGAGCTGCAATGTTCTAGAGAAACTGCATTGTTTACGTTCCAGCAATAAGTCAGCCTCTAGTGGCTGGCAGCCACCTGAGGGCTTCCTGGATTAAAACAGACCTTTGGTCTGGTTTCTGACGCTGGACGTCCTCACACTCTGCATGATGACCTCCAGGGTCAGATTTTTCCCCATAGGAAAGCATTGATTCAATGCTTTCGTATGGGGTGATCTAATCTCAGCGTCCATTAGTGAGCCTCTGTTAGAAACAGTCCCCTCCACCTTGTACTTGTTCCACTGATCTGCTACTTGCGGGCTACATGGGCATGAGTTCAGTCACTTCGGCACGTGATCCCGCGAGACCCGTGACCTACAGCGGCGGGTCTCGTGGGATCACGCGCTGCAGGACGGGATTGCGCACCGAAGTGCCTGAACTCATGCCCGCGCAGCCCACAAGTAGCGGAACAATTACAAGAGGGGTGGGGAATAGCCAAATTAAAAAATATTTTGAACCAAAAGGTGTGCTTTTGGTGGGTTTTGAACTAATGGTGGTCTGTGGATGGCACTGTTGTGGGGGCTCTGTGGATGGCACTGTTGTGGGGGCTCTGTGGATGGCACTGTCGTGGGGGCTCTGTGGATGGCACTGTTGTGGGGGCTCTGTGGATGGCACTGTTGTGGGGGCTCTGTGGATGGCACTGTTGTGGGGCTCTGTGGATGGCACTGTCGTGGGGGCTCTGTGGATGGCACTGTCGTGGGGGCTCTGTGGATGGCACTGTCGTGGGGGCTCTGTGGATGGCACTGTCGTGGGGGCTCTGTGGATGGCACTGTTGTGGGGGCTCTGTGGATGGCACTGTGGGTGACACATATATAGCACCTTATGCTATATAGGTGTCATCCACAGATCCCATCATAACAGTGTCCCTGTGAGTGAATGACCCCCAATACAGGGTCTGGGGGCCGGCATCTGGTGTTGTAATGGCAGCGGGGCCCGGTGCAGTCACTGTATACTATGACACCGGGCCCCGCTCACTGTAATACTAATTTTCATATGTGAACAAGAACAAGAGAAATCCTCTGCGATCCTCTCCCTCTCTGTACTCACAAATTCAGTAGCAGGCAGGCCGGGCGGCAGCGCAATTCACTTACGTCACGCGCCTGCTCCTCACACTTTATGAATGAAGCAGGCGGAGCAGGCGCGTGACGTCAGTGAGTTGCGCTGCCGCCCGGCCTGCCTGCTACTGAGTTTGTGAGTACAGAGAGGGAGAGGATCGCAGAGGATTTCTCTTCTTGTTCACATATGAAAATTAGTATTACAGTGAGCGGGGCCCGGTGCTATAGAATACAGTGAGTGCACCGGGCCCCGCTGCCATTACCACCATTACCAGGCCAGCATAACACATTGTTATTCTGCGGCGGGCCCCCATCCCGGCCGGGCCCTAGGACCATGTCCGAAGTGCCCGACCGGTCAGTCCGCCCCTGACTCCACCTTGTATATGCTTGATAGGCTGCTCCAGCAGAAACGTGCTGTTGACGACTACCTGTTAGAACTCTGCGGCAGGACAGGTTCTGGGGAGCTTGGTTTCTTTTCACCGTGCCAGTGGCTGCTCATGCGCGACACATGCAGACTTCTGAAGCCATTTGATGAGATCAACAAACTGGTCAGTCGCAGCCAGGGCACCATCAGTGACATCGTACCTTACGCCTTCTTTCTGGAGAGTGCATTGCGTCGTGTCATTGATCAAGCCGTCGAGGTGCAGGAAGATGAGGAAGTCGCAATGCTGAATGAATTCCCAGGGCGGCTATTCCATCTGAGACAAGTCAGCAGGAGTCTGAAGAGGAGTCAGAGGAGGATGGTGCCTGGGGGGAGAAGGAAGAGCAATAAGAGCAGGCTTAAATTTTTCTGGGATCAATGGTGTTGTCCGTGGATGGGGGTAAGGAGACCGAGGACGACATTCTCCTGGCCGATGAGCAGGAGCCAGGCCGCTCCACCGCTTCCAATTTAGTGTAAATGGGGGTCTTCATGCTCCATTGTTTGAAGAGGGACCCCCGTATAAAAAGCATAAAGGGCAAGGACCAGTACTGGGTGGCAATGTACTTAGAACCCCGGTAGAAACACAAAATGGCGGACATTCAGTGGCATAAAAGGCCTTTTTCTGTCCGTTGAATGCCTGGCCTGCAGTAAAATTGATATCAAATGACCGTCTAATATACCTCCAGCCACATAATCACTTGTTCCTTTCTGTACATTGAATGAATACTTTTTGGGGCCTGTAATCTAACTGGCCAACAGTAAAATTGTTATACAGTGACCGCCTAATGTACCTCCAGCCACATTATCAATTGTTATTTTCTGTACGGTGAATGAATAATTTTTGGGGCCTGTAATCTAACTGGCCTGCAGTAAAATTGATATCCATTGACCGTCTAATATACCTCCAGCCACATAATCACTTGATCTTTTCTGTACGGTGAATGCCTAATTGTTGGGGCCTTGGAGGAATTCAACACCTGTGGTGGCCACGTGTTATTGAATGCAACCTATTATCATTTGGGGTTTATTCAAGAGGGGGGATTTTGTTAGCCATGTTTTTACTAAAATTTTATATTTTTAGTTCTTTTAAACATATGTATTTGACATGTATTTGTACTGGCCTGCAGTAAAAATGATATCCAATGACCGTCTAACATACCTTCAGCCACATAATCACTTATTCTTTTCTGTACATTGAATGAATACTTTTTGGTGCCTGTACTCCACTGGGCTGAAGTAAAATTGATATCCAATGACCGTCTAATATACTTCCAGCCACATAATCACTTAATGTTTTCTGTCCGGTGAATGCCTAATGTTTGGGGCCTGTACTCCCGTGGCCTAAAATAAAAATTTTCTAGGCTCCAGCATGGCACATTTTTGAGAGTTTCCCTTTAAGATGCATAAAAATGGCCCCTGATTAAAAGACATATTTTTTGTGAGACTTTTTGCCATTGATCCCCCTTTGGTATGTCACTGTCCATGTTGTGCGATGATTTGTGCACTTCTTGTAAGTATTTGGTGGCTGCAAATATGACCTGAAGGTTTTTCAGGTTCGCCTGGCATTAAAATTAATGGGGCCCGATGCGAACTTGCGGTTCTCAAAAATTTGATCGCGTTCGCGAATCGCTCCGGCCGATGTTCGTCCATTACTACCCGAGTATAATGGAAGTCAATGGCAGAACCTGAGCATTAAACCCTGTACCCCCTGCTCTGAAGAGGGGAGGGTGCCTGGTTCATATGAAAATGTCAGAATTTGATGGAAACAG
Organism: Bufo bufo; assembly: GCF_905171765.1. Lineage (NCBI taxonomy): Eukaryota > Metazoa > Chordata > Amphibia > Anura > Bufonidae > Bufo > Bufo bufo. The sequence goes on along the minus strand of NC_053398.1, from coordinate 121,233,099 downwards.
CACCGAAATGGTTCTGGAACAACATGGGGGGATGTCTGGATGCATCTTGGACTCCAAGGTCGCTGCTGGGAACAATGTTGTCCGATTAGTACGCCACTTTTACAGACTGACAATAATACGCACAAGACCAAAGATGAAATCTATTTTAGAGGAAAAATTGTTAGGAAACATTTTTTCCTATATATTTACTTGTATATAAAGCCACAAATGTTGTTGATTTTCGGATCTGTGGCCATGATTAAGAGGGACAGCCATTGGCATTCGTATTGCGCTGCTAGAGGTGAAATTTGTAGACCAGTGCAAGACGAACTACAGTGAAAGCATTTGCCAAGAATGTTTTCATTAATTAACAATAAAAGTCGGAGGTTCTAAGACGATCCGACAGGCGATCCGGTGGCGTTATTCCCATGACCGGCCGAGCAGCTTCCGGGAAACAAAAGACTTTGAGTTCCGGGGGGAGTATGGTTGCAAAGCTGAAACTTAGACTAATTGACGGAAGGGCACCACCAGAAGTGGAACTTGCGGCTTAATTTGACTCAACACAGCAAACCTCACCGGCCTGGACACGGAAAGGATTGACAGATTAATAGCTCTTTCTCGATTCTGTGGGTGGTGGTGCATGGCCGTTCTGAGTTGGTGGAGCGATTTGTCTGGTTAATTCCGATAACCAACGAGACTCCTCAGTGCTAATTAGTTACGTGTCCCCTGACGGTGAGGATTGTGTTGACCAGCCTCTTATTGGAGAGTGCCTGCTGCTTAGCTGACCATTGAAAAAATTATGGTTGAGGGTCTGCAGGTGAGCTGACCATCGCAAACATTATGTGCGAGGGCATGCTGCCGCTTTGTTGACTCTCGATAACTTCTGCCTGATTGCACGTCCCCGTGATGTTGATGATCCATTTGGATGTCTGCCCTATCAACTTTCGATGTTCTTTTATGCACCTAACATGGTGACCATGGGTAACGAGGAATTAGTGTTAGATTCCGGAGAGGGAGCCTGAGAAACGGCTACCACATCCAAGGAAGACAAGCGGAGGGCGTGCAAATTAACCACTCCCGACTGTCAGAAGAGGACACCGTCTATTGAAAAATAGAATTTTATGTCACAGAATTTTTTTTGAAGCGCACACGTTACACAGTAGATGTGGGCCTGGTCAGGTCACTGTCAGAAGAGCACACTGTCTATTGAAAAATAATATTTTATGTCACAGAAAAATTTTAGAAGCGCACACGTTACACAGCAGATGTGGGCCTGGTCAGGTCAGAAGCGGACACCATCTACGGAAAAAGTGCACTTGATGTCACTGATATTTTAGGGATGCGCACACTTTAAACAAGAGATGTGGCGTGTATAATTTAACTGTCCGCAGTGGACACCGTCTGCGGAAAAACTGCACTGTATGTCACTAATATTTTAGGGATGAGCACACTTTAACCTTCCTGTATACTCACATACATGTACATGAGCGAATGTGGCTCCTTGCCGCATCCTCACGTGCATGTATGTGATGGGATCGGGCGGGTGCAAGAGCTGCACCCACCTGATCCACAGCACGGGCCCAGCTGTTACTGATATCCGGGCCCCTGCTACATCCGCCGGCATCACCGCACACACCAGATTAACCCTTTCACATGTGGCGGTCAGCGCTGACCGCAGCACGTGCGGGGTATATAGTGGGAGGGGGCTCCTTCTGACTCCATCGCCCACCAAAGTAAAAAAAAAGCACCCTTTTTCCAAGATAAATACTCTCTCAACACTAATGACAATCTCTTTCTAACAAAGCTAGAACCAGCCTTGTACCTCACATGGATCCAGAGATCTCCCCATTCATTGCTCTGCTAGATTTATATCAAGCTGAAAGTTCAAGGGGAGTGTCTTTTCTGCTGCAGTTAAGGGGGCGTGTCTCAGCTCTCCCTATCACAGCTCAGGAGGCAGTTAGAGGATGAAACTGAGCATGTGTGGCCATCTCAGTGAGGAGGTCATATAAATAAGAAAAAAAAAATTAATTACATGCCATTGCAAAAGTATTCAGATCTAGGTGCTGGTTTGAAAACTGTACAATATTTTTCATGCGACAACCCCTTTAATATGTATATGAGCATGAAAATAAAAATAAAAAAGTTTGATATCATGTAAGCCATTTGAAGAAGTCTAATTACTCTCTGTATATTGACCATAATATTATATAGTCTTAATAATGCTAGAATATATCATCTCAAGAAACTCAATCCCAACACAAAAAACTATCAAATCATAAAATATCTGCAATTAGAAAAGGCTGAATGATTTCATATATAATGAGTATCGATTGGCGAATTGAAGTCTACAAAATGGACTTCGATCCGAATTTCAGGATAAATTCGCTTCGAAGCCGAATTTCCTCGTGCTTGGTAGTAGCAAATCGATTTAACCTGAAACAGTGTAAAAAACGAAAATAAATTCTTTCCTGATCCATTTGCCTGCGTCTGCCTGGCGGCTGCAATCTTGCTTGGAGTTCTCAGCCGAATCCCATGCGCGGTGACGTACGACGTTACCACTACGACCGGCGTGATGACGTCATCGCGGGCCATGCAAGATTTTGCGCCAGACCTTCAGCTGGCCTGTCGCGAGAAAATAGATCAGGTAAGTATTTTTTATTTTACCCCGATGCTGCGATCAGTAATTTGTCATAAAGCCGATTTTTTGTAAAATTCGGTGACGCAGCCAAATTGAATTTTACAAAACTTCACTCATCTCTAATAATGAGCTAAAAATAAGTGTTGCTTCAATTTCGGGATAAAATAGTAATATATCTAATTCTGAATTAATGTCTCTGTCCACCTCCTGAGGTGGACACACATGCGCTGTTCTATTCTTCAAGTGCCAACAGATGCAGCAGACAGGCTGCCAGCCTGAAAAGAAACCTAGCAATATAACTGGAGCAATGAATGTGGAGATCTCTGGACCCATGTGAGGTACAGGGCTGGTTCTAGCTTTGTTAGAAAGAGATTATCATGTACTATATGATGTCTGATTTTCATTTTTTGCATTTTTGTTCTTCACTCCCTACCTTACTGGCACCATAACTGTTTTTGATTTCCGTTCACATAGCCGAACATGTTTATTAATGGGACAAGTTGTACTTTCTAATGGTACCATTTAATATTGCATATGATGTAGAGGGAATCTGGAAAAAATCAAAATGGGGAGGAATTGGAAAAATAACCACATTTATATAGCTTATTCTTTTGTTTTAATACTTTTATTATTATATTATATTTTTTTATTTTTTATCGTCGCCATATTCTGACCCCAATAACTTTTTTTTATATTTACATTTACAGAGCTATGTGAGGACTTATCTATCTCTAGTTTTCAGTGATATAATATCATTATATTTTAATAGTTTGTGCATTTTGGGAAGCCATGGTGCAAATTATATTTATATTTTGATTTTTGATTTTTATTATGAGGAAAGAGGGTGATTAGAAGTTTTATATCTTTTTTTATATTTTTTATATTTTTTAAAAACAGTTTTTACTTTTTTAAGCCCCTCCCCCCAAGGGACTTGACCATAAGATAATTAGATCGCTTCTCTCATACACTGCTGTGATTTAATACAATAGTGTATAGAAATTTAGTATAGTCATATGGAGCACTGCTACTTGCATATCTACATAGGAATATATATATGTGATAGTCCTGGAAAACTTTCAAAAGCTCCAGCGTATAATCATCAACAAACAGCTTCCTCAGTCTCAGCATGAGGAAGCGGTTTGTGCCCCAGGAGTGTAATGCTCCTGTGCAATGGTCACAATTGACCACAGCATCTGACAGGTTAAATGTCTGCGATCAGATTTATCGCCAATCGCAGACATTAGCCCTTGGTGTCTCTGCGTGAAACAGCGGAAACCCAGTGTCTATAAAATTCTAAAAAACATTAGAATTTTCCTAGATTGCAATAGCATGACAAAATTTTATAATAGACTATTGATTTAAAGCAATGGCCTGAATCCAATATTTTTTTCATATCTATGTTTAAGTTTAAGAATGGTTTTGGAAGGAACACTAAACAAATTGTAATAATACTTAATAAAATGATTTCAAAACAAGAAATTCCTTTAGTGTTCTTATTAAATGTAAAAATATTTAAAGAATTTGGTTTGTGTCTAAGGAGGTGAGACATTTTCCCCTCAATTTCTCTTGAACTTGAGCCTGAGAATTGGCTGTATAAACATACTCCCTCGGCTGTTCCCTTAAAAGCCTAAGAATGTCATGCTCCTCCCTCTTGGCTGAATCATGCAAATTATTGTAACTTTAGAAATTTTTTGGTATTGCGTTCCTTTAAGCATTCTTAAAATATTTTAGACAAGGACAAGTTACACACAGGGGACACAGGTCTCTATTTGTGGGTGATTGGTGGAGTTCCTAGCAGCATTTATGTATGTCAGATCCTATGAATCAATACATGCGGAGATAAAACCAATTTCATAGATTTGATGTGTAAAAAAAAATTATAATATAAGGGTATGCATCCCCCAGTCATCAATTGCCCACTACTGACCCAGTGATCAGTTTTAGCAGTGAATGTTTAGCAACTTGTCAAGTTACTTTTAAACTCAAGGCCAAATTGGCACCACAATGTCAAGTTATTTCTCAACTCAAGGCCAAATTGGCACCACAATGAGGACAAAGAGTGGGGAATGTCTTTTGCCATCTTTCCTAACTGAAACCCATCTTTTCATAACAATTTACTAACAAGACAAAGGGATTGTTTCTTTAGAGGCAACTCCTTGCCATTTTGATCCATGGGGCTTCTATAGTAGAAATGTAATCCTACATGGAGAACATTCAAGCCCACTAAACGGGAGCCCATACGGGCTTATAAAGATAGGGTGTAGAGTAAAGAACCCCCATCTATGATGCTCCTATACCTAAGAGGGCATATGGACTGGGGTTCTCTTCATGAGACAACCCCTTAAATCTGATCTTTTTAAAAAGAAATGCAAATACATACAAATGAAAGATATCTTTGAAGCTATAGATGTTCCATTAATCTCAAAAACTTTTATTCTGCCGACTTTGTACGTTAATGTACAAATCTATAAAATCAATTCTGACAACACTTTTAGTATCAGCCTTAGTGATATCAAATTTCTTTCCAGAAACAAACATTTCGAGATCTGAACAGTAAATGTGCAGTAGACATGATCTAATTTTGTAGATAGTAGGCTTTGATAAATTAAACCTCCCTCGGTCCTGCTTGGAAAAAAAATCACGTTTGATATACTTCAAGTCAGAATCAGCCTTACTTTCTTAATTAGCGCACTGAATATAAACTTTATCTGTCGCTTTGGTAACTTCAGTCGAGAAATAAATCACTCGGACAAGACAAGACAAAATGTTGATTTAGTCATGAAACTGACAGAGAGAAATTGCTTAATATACTTAATGCACATAAAAAAATCAGAATGTACATTTTTCAAGTACTGCAGGTGTCAGAAATTATAATCTAGGCACAAACAAAGTAAATGACTGCTAATCATTTATCCTGTAGAGGGAGTAATTATCTACGCTATTGAATTTGAAAAAAAAATGGGGTGTGAAGCGCAGATTTCTAAACGGCCTTAGTTTTTGTTATTCAGCTGCAAAAAACTATTTTTGTCTTGCTGATTTTTTTTCCCCCTGGAGTTATCTTGTTCTAAAACTTTCTTCAACTTGATGTCATCATTTGACAGAGAAAGTTTTATGAAACAAAAAATATAGATTTTTTTTATTTTTTGTTCTTCAAAGACGTTATGTTTTTATTTAATTCTCGGCTCGAAAATGTAAGCCATGATTAAATAAAAAGAAAAGAAAAATGAAACTTCTTTCAAACGTTAAAATGAGTAATGAGTTTAGAATTAATCCAAAAGCAATTTAACTTTAAACATTCATATGAAATTAAATGAGCCATTGAATTTGCTATATAAGCAAGCATTAATCTTATCTTTGCTCCGAAAGACTAAAATGTTGCACGGTGACCCATTAATTTCCAAGCCTTATACAAGGTCTCTCTAATGCCTGCAGTCCATTAAAAAGTCTTATCCCTAAGTATAAGTGATTTTTCACAAAGTTGAACCCAATGTGTACTTTAATATTCCTATCACTTGACGATCACTCATGATGATTGCTATTTAAGGCGCCTTCTGTTGAGACATGAGAGATAAAAAAAAAACTAAAAAAAAACTGATTTGTTTAATAAACTGGTCTAAATGATGGACGTGGACAAAAAAATCCCTAAAATTTTTAAAAAAATGGATAGGATGAATTTTAACACCAAAGTAATTTGCATTCAGATAACTTAAAGGCTGTGTACACCTTTAGGGGCAATGTTTTTTATTATTGCATTGTACTCATTTTGAGCTAAACATTTTTTTTTTATTGGTCTTTATTCAAAATATGGCGTCCTTTTTTCTGTACAGAGCTGACATGCTCTAGAAGTAGAGATGGCCTTGCAGTTCGCTCGGCGGTCGCTTCGCGGTGAACTTTGCTCATTCGCGAATCGCCAAACATGCGAACATATGGCAATATTTGCACGCGCCATATTTTATTGCATAGCGCCAAACTTTAACCCATGACACATCCATCAGGTGGGACAGGACAGCCAATTGAGACGTTTCAGCACATGGACACACCCCCAACCCTATAACAGAACCCAATCTGGCTGACATTTTACATTATGTGTTTTGCCAGTGTAGTTAGAGGTTGCATTTTGGAGCTGGGACAAATAGGGACACCAAACTCTAGCTAATAGGGCCACAAAAGTCCTTTTAAGGACTGGTATAGGTGTGCTTTCGATAGGTGTGATATAGATATACTTATAATATACTTTCTAACATAGAAATTATATTATAGTGAATTTGTATTGTGCAGCAGTTGTGTGCGGTTCTGCTGCGATACCGCAGCTAGATAGAGGGACAAAAGCTATTGGAGTAACTAATTGCAACGGGTGTTGCCCCCAACTGCGATATACAGTACAGACCAAAAGTTTGGACACACCTTCTCATTCAAAGAGTTTTCTTTATTTTCATGACTATGAAAATTGTAGATTCACACTGAAGGCATCAAAACTATGAATTAACACATGTGGAATTATATACATAACAAACAAGTGTGAAACAACTGAAAATATGTCATATTCTAGGTTCTTCAAAGTAGCCACCTTTTGCTTTGATTACTGCTTTGCACACTCTTGGCATTCTCTTGATGAGCTTCAAGAGGTAGTCCCCTGAAATGGTTTTCACTTCACAGGTGTGCCCTGTCAGGTTTACTAAGTGGGATTTCTTGCCTTATAAATGGGGTTGGGACCATCAGTGGCGTTGAGGACAAGTCAGGTGGATACACAGCTGATAGTCCTACTGAATAGACTGTTAGAATTTGTATTATGACAAGAAAAAAAGCGGCTAAGTAAAGAAAAACGAGTGGCCATCATTACTTTAAGAAATGAAGGTCAGTCAGTCAGCCGAAAAATTGGCCAAACTTTGAAAGTAAGGGCTATTTGACCATGAAGGAGAGTGATGGGGTGCTGCGCCAGATGACCTGGCCTCAACAGTCATCGGACCTGAACCCAATAGAGATGGTTTGGGGTGAGCTGGACCGCAGAGTGAAGGCAAAAGGGCCAACAAGTGCTAAGCATCTCTGGGAACTCCTTCAAGACTGTTGGAAGACCATTTCAGGGGACTACCTCTTAAAACTCATCAAGAGAATGCCAAGAGTGTGCAAAGCAGTAATCAAAGCAAAAGGTGGCTACTTTGAAGAACCTAGAATATGACATATTTTCAGTTGTTTCACACTTGTTTGTTATGTATATAATTCCACATGTGTTAATTCATAGTTTTGATGCCTTCATAGTCATGAAAATAAAGAAAACTCTTTGAATAAGAAGGTGTGTCCAAACTTTTGGTCTGTACTGTACCTTCGGGCTGCGATATACCTTCTTCCACAAAATCCTGATTGAAGGGTGCTATATACTTGTTTCCGCCAAATACTGATTGAGGGGTGCTATATAACAGCTTCCACCAAATACTGATTGAGGAGTGCCATATACCTTCATCCACGAAATACTGATTGAGGAGTGCCATATACACCTGCTTCCCCAAAATACTGATTGAGAAGTGCCATATACCTGTTTCCGCCAAATACTGATTGAGGGCTGCAATACACCTGCTTCCACAAAATACTGATTGAGGGGTGCCATATACCTTTTTCCACAAAATACTAATTGAGGGGTGCTATATACCTGTTTCCGCCAAATACTGATTGAGGGGTGCTATATACCTTCTTCCGCCAAATACTGATTGAGGGGTGCTATATAACTTCTTCCACCAAATACTGATTGAGGGCTGCGATACACCTGCTTCCACAAAATACTGATTGAGGGGTGCCATATACCTTCTTCCACAAAATACTGATTGAGGGCTGTGATGCACCTACTTCCACAAAATACTGATTGAGGGGTGCCATATACCTGTTTCCGCAAAATACTGATTGAGGGCTGCGATACACCTGCTTCTGCCAAATACTGATTGAGGGGTGCTATATACCTTCTTCCACCAAATACTGATTGAGGGCTGCAATACACCTGCTTCCACAAAATACTGATTGAGTGGTGCCATATACCTTCTTCCACAAATAATGAATGAGGGCTGCGATACACCTGCTTCCACAAAATACTGATTGAGGGGTGCCATATACCTTCTTTCACAAAATACTGATTGAGGGGTGCTATATTCCTGTTTCCGACAAATACTGATTGAGGGGTGCTATATACCTTCTTCCACCAAATACTGATTGAGGGCTGCGATACACCTTCTTCCACAAAATACTGATTGAGGGGTTCCATATACCCTCTTCCACAAAAGACTGATTGAGGGGTGCTATATACCTGTTTCTGACAAATACTGATTGAGGGGTGCCATATACCTTCTTCCACAAAATACTGATTGAGGGGTACTATTGCTATATACCTTCTTCCACCAAATACTGATTGAGGGCTGCGATACACCTGCTTTCACAAAATTCTTATTGAGGGGTGCCATATAACTGTTTCCACCAAATACTGATTGAGGGGTGCTATATACCTGTTTCCGCCAAATACTGATTGAGGGGTGCTATATACCTGTTTCAGCCAAATACTGATTGAGGGGTGCTATATACCTTCTTCCACCAAATACTGATTGAGGGCTGCGATACACCTGCTTCCACAAAATACTGATTGAGGGGTGCCATATAACTGTTTCCACCAAATACTGATTGAGGGGTGCTATATACCTGTTTCCGCCAAATACTGATTAAGGGATGCCATATACCTTCTTCCACAAAATACTGATTGAGGGGTGCCATATTACTGTTTCCGCCAAATACTGATTGAGGGGTGCTATATACCTGTTTCGCCAAATACTGATTGAGGGATGCCATATACCTTCTTCCACAAAATACTGATTGAGGGGTGCTATTGCTATATACTTTCTTCCACCAAATACTGATTGAGGGCTGCAATATACCTTTTTCCACAAAATACTAATTGAGAGGTGCTATATACCTGTTTCCGCCAAATACTGATTGAGTGGTGCCATATACCTTCTTCCACAAAATACTGATTGAGGGGTGCTAATGCTATATTCCGTACCTTTTTCCATGAAATGCTGATTGAGGGCTGCAATATACCTTCTTCCACAAATTCTGCTCTTCTCTACGGACTTAGGCAGAGGATCATTTATAAAATGACAGGCAGAGGAAGAGGCAGACCGTTCCGCAGGTATGGTTGGGGCCGGGCAGGTGCACCAGGCCGGAGCCAAAGTGGGAAGTTGGAGAAGGTGCGTGCGATAACTTCAAAGGGCCTACCAGAGTTGGTTGAGTGGCTCACTCAGCCTTCCGCTTCTGCACCCTCCTCATCCTCTGTATCTGCACCCTCCTCACTCTCTGATGTGTGCACCCCCAAAGACACCACCACCTCCACCATAGCCCCTTCACTCGAGTCAGAGGAATTATTTTCCCATCCATTCCCAGACCTTACTGATGCGCAGCCATTCTTGGCATCGGATGAGGAAGAGGAGGTAGCAACGGCCGCCACCCAGTGGTCTGCCGACAGTACCCAGATCAGCCCAAGGAGGGTGATCCCTGCTTTTGCTGCCTACTCCGAGATCGCTAATGTCAGTGGTCATGAAGGGGACGATGATGACGTGTCGATGGACGTCATGTGGGTGCCCACAAGAGAGAAAGAGGAGGGGAGTTCAGAGAAAGAGACAGAGTAGCAAATAGGGAGGAGAAGCAGGCAGAACTCGCAGTGCACAGGAGGCAAAAAGCAGACTGCAAATGTATCTGGAGCGAACCATCCACCATGCACGGTCACATCTTGTGCTCCCAGGACGCCGACACATGGCTCTGCAGTGTGGGCTTTTTTTTTTTTTTTAACGTGTCAGCTGCTGATAATAGTGTTGCCATCTGCAGCCTGTGCTGTCAACGCATAAGTCGCGGTAAGCCCAACACTCACCTAGGGACGACCGCCTTAAGAAGGCACCTGGCCTCCCATCACCGAGCCCAGTGGGAGCAACGTCGTCACGTCCTGCCTCTTCTTCTTCTCCTCTCTCCTCCCATTTGTCCTTCATTCCACCTTCCACCGTGCCGTCATCTGGCACAAGGCAGGCTTCCGTGGCCCAGATGTTCGAGCGTAAAAAAATGATGACTCCTGATAATCCTCTTGACCAATGGCTGACCTCTGGCTTGTTGGAACTGCTAGCCAACTACTGCCATATAAATTGGTGTACTCGGAGGCCTTTAGAAAATTTGTGGCCATTGGCACACCGCAATGGAAGGTCCTCGGAAGGAAATATTTCTCCCAGAAGGGCATCCCTGAACTATATGGCCATGTTCAGCGGCAAGTTAATATATCTCTGGCACACAGTGTCAGTGCCAAGATACACTGCCTGTCCCAAAAAAAAGTTGCCACCTGGATTTAACTTAGCAAATAGTTATGAGCCTCCTATTGGATAATTACTGCATGGGCAACAAGTTATTTAACCCCAACTGGTGCAATGAGTTGCTTCTCATTTCTTAAACAACCATGTTGAAAGACAAATCTCGTGGTCGTGGAAAAGATGTTAGTCTGTTTGAGAAGGGTCAAATCATTGGCATGCAATAGAGAAATAGAGAAAACAACTAAGGCTACTTTCACACTACCGTTCAGAGCGGGTTCGTCTGATGTCTGCCCAGACGGATCCGCTCATATAATGCAGACTTGGGATCCGTTCAGAACGGATCCGTCTGCATTATATTGTCGAAAAAATTCTAAGTGTGAAAGTAGCTTCAGAAGGATCCGTCCAGACTTTACATTGAAAGTCAATGGGGGACGGATCCGTTTGAAAATTGAGCCATACTGTGTCAACTTCAAACGGATCTGTCCCCATTGACTTACATTGTAAGTCTGGACGGATCCGCTTGCGTCTGCACGGCCAGGCGGACACCCGAATGCTGCAAGCAGCGTTCAGGTGTCCGCCTGCTGAGCGGAGCGGAGGCTGAACGCTGCCAGACTGATGCATTCTGAGCGGATCCGCGTCCACTCAGAATGCATTAGGGCAGTATGGATGCGTTCGGGGCCGCTTGAGAGCCCCTTCAAACGGAGCTCACAAGCGGACACCCGAACGCTAGTGTGAAAGTAGCCTAAGGAGATTACAGAAACTGCTAAAATTGGATTAAGAACTGTCCAACGCATTATTAAAAACTGGAAGGATAGTGTGGACCCATCGTATTCGAGTAAGAAATATGGCGGGAAAATAATCCTGAATGATTGTGATCGGCAATCGCTTAAACGTTTGGTAAAATCAAATAGAAGAAAAACAACAGTAGAACTCAGGGCTATGTTTAATAGTGAAAGTAAGAGCATTTCCACACGCACAATGCAAAGGGATTGGAAATGGAAAATGCGAAATGCGAAATGGAAAAAAAAAGGCTTCAATTTTCTAGGTTGCATAAATATTGGACTCTGGAGCAATGGAAGAAGGTCATGTGGTCTGAGTCAAGATTTACCCTGTTCCAGAGTGATGGGCGCATCAGGGTAAGAAGAGAAGCAGATGAAGTGATGCACCCATCATGCCTAGTGCCTACTGTACAAGCCTGTGAGGGAGGTGCTATGATCAGGGGTTGCTGCAGTTCGTCAGGTCTAGGTTCAGCAACAGTATTTGCTCCAAGAATCAGGTCAGCTGACTACCTGAACATACTAAATGACCAGGTTATTCCATCAATGGATTTTTTCTTCCCTCATGGCACGGGCATATTCCAAGGTGACAATGCCAGGATTCATCGGGCTCAAATTGTGAAAGAGTGGTTCAGGGAGCATGAGACATCATTTTCACACATGGATTGGCCACCACAGTGTCCAGACCTTAACCCCATTGAGAATCTTAGGGATGTGCTAGAGAAGGCTTTGCGCAGCAGTCAGATTCTACAATTATTAATGCAAGATCTTGGTGAAAAATTAATGCAACACTGGATGGAAATAAATCTTGTGACATTGCAGAAGCTTATCGAAACAATGCCACAGCGAATGTATGCCGTAATCAAAGCTAAAGGCGGTCCAATGACTTTTTTTTTGGACAGACAGTGTATATCTGACCACAGACACGTGGTCTAACAAACACGGGCAGGGAAGGTACATAACTTTTACTGCCCACTGGTTGAACCTTCTGACGGCCGTTAAATATGTAACCCGTGGCACCCGTGTGGATTTGGTGTTACCGCCAAGGATTACATACAGGCCTGCCTCTTCTTCTCCTCCTTCTCCTACTCCTTCTTTCCTCTCCTCCTTGGCTGACACCTCCTTTTCCACAGCTACCGCCTCTTTCGCTGCACCCCCCAAGCTCCCCAGAACCTATTGGACATACCAGGTGAGACGTTGCCATACCGTGCTGCGGCTGTTGTGCCTGGAAGGCAAGAGCCACACTGGTTACTACACTGCTTTCAGCTCTGCGGTCACAGGTTTATCAGTGTCTAACCCCGCTCAATTTTACAGGTGGTAAAGTGGTGTGTGACAATGGTGCCGATCTGCTGAGCGTGCTGAAACAGGGCAAAATGACACATGTGCCATGCATGGCACACGTCCTTAACTTAGTTATGCAGCGATTCGTTGCCAAATACCCCGGGGTCCAGGATGTCTTGCGGCAGGCCAGGTAAATCTCTGTCTATTTTAGATCTTACACGCCCATGGCTCGCTTTGCTGACGTTCAGCGGCGACACCACTTGCCCATCAGACATCTGATTTGTGACTACCCGATGTGCTGGAACTCCACCTTATATATGCTTGATAGGCTGCTCTATCAGAAACATGCCATTAACGACTACCTGTATGAACTCTGCAGCAGGACAGGTTCTGGGAGCTTGGTTTCTTTTCACCGCACCAGTGGCTGCTCATGCGCGACGCATGCAGACTTCTGCATCCCTTTGATGAGCTCACCAAACTAGTCAGTCGCAGCCAAGGCTCCATCAGTGAGATTGCACCTTCTTTCTAAAGCGTGCATTGCATCGTGTCATTGATCAAGCAGTCGAGGAGCAGCAGCTGGAAGATGAGGAAGTCGCAATGCTGAATGCATTCCGAGGGGGGGCTACTCCATCTGAGACAAGTCAGCAGGAGTCTGAAGAGGAGTCAGAGGAGGGTGGTGGCTGGGGGGAGGAGGGGGAATAAGAAGAGCAGGCTTTAAACTTTTCGGGGATCCCTGGTGTTGGATGGTGGGAGGAGACCAAGGACGACATTCTCATGGGCGATAAGCAGGAGCCAGAGCGCTCCACCACTTCCAATTTAGTGCAAATAGGGGACTTCATGCTCCAGTGTTTGAAGAGGCACACCATGGCAGTATGCAGTGGAGATGGAGGCAGGGAGTCCCTCTCAGTCACTTGCACAAATGGCCAGATAAATGCTCACTTGCTTGCGTAGTGACAGCCGAATTGTCACCAGGGATGACTTCTGGCTCTCCACCTTGTTGGACCCTCGCTATCGGTCCAGAATCGGGGCCTTTTTTACATCCGCTGAGTGGGAGGACAAACTTAACTACTATAGAGACATCCTAAGTAGTGAGTTAGTGCAGATAACCAGCGGCCATCGTCCATCCTCTCGCAGGTCTGACTGGGGGGGCCCTCTGCGCTCACGTTCCTCTGTCATAGCTTCTGTGGCAGGACAGGGGGGAAGGAGCAGTACCAGCTCCATCAGCAGCAACTTGAGTCTAGAGTCGCTAATGAGCAGCTTTATTCACCCGCCTAGTGAAGAAACTACTCACCAGCAGCAGCTAGACCTGGAGCAGGACCTGAACCAGAAGGTGGTGGCATACTTTTCCAGTACCCTGCCACGCCACATTGAAGATCCGCTGGACTACTGGGCAGCCAAACTGGCTTTGTGTCCACAACTAGCAGAGTTTGCCCTGGAAAAGCTGTCCTGCCCGGCCAGTATTGTGGCATCAGAGCAGGTGTTTAGTGCGACAGGGGCCATAGTTACCCCAAGAAGAACTCGCCTGTCCACCCAAAATGTGGAGAGACTGACCTTTGTCAAGATGAATCAGGCGTGGATCAGCCAGGATTTCCACCCACCAATGCCTGATGCATTAGACTAGATCATCCATGGTGCCACACCAACACTTTGACAAAAGAGATCGGTTTCTTCTGGCTACCTGCCTTAACTACTATTCTGATGCTGCCACTGACCTGATGCCACACATCTGAAGCCAAGTGCTCCTTCTTTCAACCACCATCTTCAGCTGGTACTGGTATTGTCACCTACCTCCCCACTCTGTCAATGGGTCACTTTGTGGTCTCCTGATGCTGCTGCCACCTCACCACTCAGGTCTCCTGATGCTGCTGCTGCCACCTCCATACTGTCATTGTGCCACCCTGTGGCCTCCTCGTGATGCTGCTGCTGCCACCTCCACACTCTGTCATTGTGTCACCCTTTGGCCTCCTCCTGATGCTGGTGCCACCTCCACACTCTGTCATTGTGCCACTCAGTGGCCTCCTGATGCTGCTGTTGCCACCTCCACATTGTGCAACCTTGTGGCCTTGTGGTTATTGTGCAACCTTGTGGCCTACTCCTGATGCTGCTGCCGCCGCCACCTCCTCGCTCTGTCATTGTGCCACTCTGTGGCCTCCTCCTGAAGCTGCTGCCACCTCCAGACTCTGTCATTGGGCCACTCTGTGGTCTTCTCATGCTGCTTCCACCTCACCACTATGTCATAGGGCTACTCTGTGGACTTCTCGTGCTGTTACCACCCTCCCCACTTCATGACTGGGCCACTATTTTGCCTTTCGACCTGGCTGACATCATCATTTATTTGACCCTTTTTCTGATCTGTCAGAAGGAAGGAAAAATGAGACGCACAACGTATCCTGTCTATGTAACAGCTGTAAGGCCTGCATAACATGGTCCCTATTTTGCATCAGAATTGGCTTATGATTTGGTAGCCAAAAGCAGGAGTGGGTACAAAACAGAGAAGACATGCAAATATTCCATTCATGTGTCATCTCTGTTTTGGATCCACTCCAGTTTTTTGTTTGTTTTAGTAATACTGATGGATTACTGACCAAATGCTGACCAAGTAAAGGCGGATGATCCACAGACAGGATCCGTTTTTTGGGGGTTATTGTTCTGACGGATCAGAGGAAGGGCAAAATAATCAGTGACGTCAAAACAAACTTACTGCTGACATCCTCTCCACTCTGTTGGGGGGGGGGCTCTACTTGTAGAGGCGTTTAATAGAACAGGTTCCATTTACATCTATGTGGAATCAGTGAATTGGTGTAAAAGAAGTGCGCTCTTTCACGCTATAGTAGGATCTTGGGTGTATGCACGGTTCTTTATACCTGGCTCTAACATTGACCTGTAAGGCTGAGTTGACACTTGAGTTATTTGGTCAGTTTTGGCCCTGTAACTGCCCAAATAAGTGAAGTGTGCAGTGATTCTAAGAGCGACGCCTGTCATCTACATGTCACAGCAGACTCCCTATGCGTGTTACTGCAAGGCACAATGTTCTACACCACTATAAAGGCTCTCTGCAGCCAGGAAATAGCTTTTTTTTTTAACGCAATTCGCCACGGATAAATTCGGATCGAACCAAATTTTTTGGGGAGATTTCGGTGAACCAGCCGCATCGAATTTTGGAGAAATTCGCTCATCTCTATTGATAATATGACATACGATGGAGAATGTCTAACCTCGGTATGAAATTGTAGGCATATGGAGGTACAAGGGCCTTTTTGGGTGTCTTTGGGTGCTCATTTACAGGTCTGTATAACTTGGACCTGTAATATGGTCATGTGTATGCGGTCTTATTAGAGATTTTTTAATTATTTATCTATTATAACAAAAAGTGCTGCATATTTTAATAAAAGTGAGAATGTAAGGAGGAACTTTTTGGTTTTCTCTCAGGCACTTCCACCAATCATCCGTAAGGACACAAGGCATTGGTTCTGTGCAAATATTGAATCCATATTGACCATGTAAGTGGTTACCTAGAGTCAACATTTTCTCTTAAGGCTGTAACAGCAGAATATTGGAACAGTTCATATAGTGTAGGTGTTAGATTTTAGGATAATCTGGTTTAGCACAGATAACATTAAGGAATGCATTATGCACAGTTTTATGCTCTTTACCTGCAATTTTTGGGTCATGAATTATGCCAGGGGAAGGTATTTGGCACTTGACAAGTGGTTTGTATCTGCATCAGTTTTTTCTTCAGGATATACAATAAATCCAATACGCACAACGTATCCTGTCTATGTAACAGCTGTAAGGCCTGCATAACATGGTCCCTATTTTGCATCAGAATTGGCTTATGATTTGGTAGCCAAAAGCAGGATTGGGTACAAAACAGAGAAGACAAGCAAATATTCCATTCATGTGTCCCCAAACTTTTTTGCACCAAGGACCAGTTTCATGCAAGACAATTTTCCCAGTGACCGGGGGGCTTATGAGGGTAGGCGGGGCTTAGGGGGTGCTAGTCGGCACTGACTGATTCACGTGCATAACAAAACACAAGATGCACATTAAAATATATAACACTATTAGCCCCTTATGTCAGCCATCAGCCCCCCATGTCAGCCATAAGCCCCCCATGTCAGCCATCAGCCCTTATATCAGTCATCAGCCGCTTATGTCAGCCATCAGCCCCTTATGTCAGCCATCAGCCCCTTTATGTCAGCCATCAGCCCCTTATGTCAGCCATAAGCCCCTTATGTCAGCCATCAGCCCCCAGCCTCCCATGTCAGCCATAAGCCCCTTATGTGACCCTTACGTCAGCCCCCAGGAAAAAACAAACAAAAAAAACTTACCTCTCCTGCTCCTGGTCACCATCGCGATCCTCTTCATCTTGCTGTCAGGTGTGTATCTCACACTGTGCGCAGCCCTGCACAGCCGATAGCCGAGCCGAGGACCAGGATCCTTCACCACTTCCTGGTCCTCCTGTACTAATGAAGCGCTTCCATAATAAAAGCGCTTCATTAGTACCATGTTAAAGACTGCCCTGATCGCTACGGCCTGGCAAACAACCTTCCAGGGCCCGGTCCTGGGCTGGCCCGGCAGTTGAGGACCGCTGCTCTAAAGGATAACCTGAGGCTGCATTGTTTTATATGATCCTAAAAATCCATGTTTAGGGGATTTTTCTATCAGTAAACTCCCCAAATAAAGCAAACATTTTCATATTTGGGTAAGCATAAACCACAGTCCCGAATTAGCAGGGACTGTCCCTAATTTTGGTCCTTGCCCAAAGACATATGCAAACACAGGAAATGTGGATTATTCTGAATAGTGTTACTGCTATACTTACTACACATGAAAACATTTTTGCCCACATTTTTATGTCAGGCCCATCTACCAACAGCAAGGTGGCTTCTTTAGATAGCAAACTACACTGTCAGACTTGCCTCTCCTGGGTCTAGGTCTACAAAATTCAGAGCAATGTAGAATCTAATTATGCTATGCTCTAATTAAAAGGCATGGACACATGGGAAGGAGAGCATGGTCCAAATTGGGGCAGCCTCTTCCCCATACGTACAATGCAAAAAAAAAAGGCTTTTAATTAGAGCATAGCATAGTTGGATTATACATTGTCCTTAATTTTGTAGGCCTAGGCCCAGGAGAGGAAAGTCAAGAAGCCACCTTGCCAGATTGGCCAGACACAATTTTCATAAAAAATGTACGCAAAGAGCTTTGAATTCTATGTATAGTAGATATAGCAGTAATGTAATTCAGAAAAATCTGTGTTTCCAGTGTTTGTGTGTGTCTTTGTGCATGGAGCAGTGTGTTGCTAAGTATCAAATTTGTTTGCTTTTGCATGTCAACCATGGTAGTGTACTTGTACATTATTTCATATTTTTCGGACATACTGGTCTAACATTTTCTTTTGCATTCCCAATTTTCACGAACAGTCTTTGCAAATTTGAGCTGTCCCTCACCGAAAAATGTCAGAGCTCATATTAACCCTGCTCATAGGTAGACGGCGAGGTTTGTAGGCATTTACAGGAGTTGGGGCTTGTATGCCCTGAATTTACAATTTACAGTGTTGATGACCATAGGCAAGCCGTTTGTGATCCATATGATGCGGCAAATTAAATACTCTTTGCTGATCCACGAATAGATTTTTTCTATTGAACAGGCTGTTCATTTTAAAAGAAATAGTGTGGAATCTGCTTGATCTATTACCCCCACCACATACTTATTGAGAGCTCAGTTCTACTTTTTTAAGTGCGTGCTGAAATTTATTGATTTGCACTGACTCCATGAGGGGTTGTATGGGAAGAATCCTGATTTTTATCATAAAAAACATTTGGAGAGGATTTTACTCTGCATGTTGTACGCTCCTGGAGGATCTTCATAGCTCATGAGGCAGCTAAAGCCATTAATCAAGTTCAAGACAGACTTGCTTAACTATGAACGTGTGCCGTGACTGTAGATTTGTCTTGAATGGGTCCTTCCTTTTTGGACAAACTCTTTTTGTTACATTGCCTTACCACTTTGTTCTGTATAGTGTCTGGTAGAGGATTGTCCATGAGGAGCGTATATGAGGACCCCTCATATATTCAAATTAGTGATGAACAAATTGATTCATACAAATCTATTTGTCTCATTAAGCAGTCTTCAGCTTCTGAGATGGGGTGTCCGAGACTTCAGGATAGGTCATCAGTATCTGATCAGTGGGGAGCCAACTCCTGGCACCCCCACGATCAGTTGTTGTGCTTTGTGAGCACTGCAGCCTCTTCCTAGGGAGCAGTTGAGTCCTATTCAAGTGAATGGGCCTGTACTGCAATAACAAGAACACCTACTATCCATCGGAGGATGCACGTTTAATCAAAAATGACCAGTATATGAACAAACGTTTTTTTTTAACCGCAGTAACCAAATGGCCGTATTTGTGGCCTAAATGTGACTGTCACCTATGCACGTGTAATCAAAGATGACCAGTATATGAACAAAGGTTTTTTTTAAACCGCAGTAACCAAATGGCCATATTTGTGGCCTAAATGTGACTGTAATCAATGCACGTTTAATCAAAAATGACCAGTATAAGAACAAACGGTCTTTTTTAACCGCAATAACCTAATGGCCGTATTTGTGGCCTAAATGTGACTGTCACCTATGCACGTGTAATCAAAGATGACCAGTATATGAAAAAAAGTTTTTTTTAACCGCAGTAACCAAATGGCCGTATTTGTGGCCTAAATGTGACTGTCACCTATGCACGTGTAATCAAAGATGACCAGTATATGAACAAAAAGTTTTTTTAAGCACAGTCAGCAAAAAGCTGTATTTCTGGACTAGCAGACATGCAGATAGATAGTGCTGGTGCACTATCGTTGCATAAAATGGCTGCCGATTAGGTATTGATAGTGACAAACTGAAGTAAAAAAAAGTTTGTTTTCATCAGAAGTTGGCTCAGTGCAGGCTTAAAAAAATTGTGCACTGCACCCACAAAACACATTGGATTTAGATCGCTGAGTAAAAAGGCAGTTCTTCTTAATATTTTTCCCTGATCTCTCCCTGGCAGCAGCTGCAGCCTCTCCCTACACTAATCAGAGCAGAGTGACGGGCGGCGCTATGTGACTCCATCTTAAATAGAGGCCGGGTCACATGCTGCAGTTGGCCAATCACAGCCATGCCAATAGTAGGCATGGCTGTGATGGCTTCTAAGGGCACACAGTTAAACGCTTGTTGATTGGCTGCTGTGCAGACTTTCAAAAAGCACCAAGAAAGCGCCGAACACCGAACCCGAACTTTTACGTAAATGTTCGGGTTCGGGTCCGGGTCCAGAACTTTACAGTTCGAGTTCGCTCAACTCTACTTCCGTCTTTACCATGTGTTGTAGCTTCCTTCTGAACCTATTGTAATAAATTACTTTGCATTTATCCAACAAGAGATGAAATGGACAGATAGAGCTTTGGAGAATATTACTGAGATCAGAGAGTTGAGAATACTTGAATTGTTCATAGCGGTGTAATATTAGAATCTATTACAAAGGCGAGAACTTCATCAGTATTGAGCGACCTGGAGACATCATTGTCTTCTATTTTCATTCCCTTCATTTTGTATCTGGATTCTGACACAGGTAATAAAATGCACCATAATTCTAAATACTAGAAAACATAGAATGAAATAGAGGATTAGGGAGATTGAGGCCAATGTATCACCTACATTAACCGTACATTGTGCTGTACGACAGGGCTAATGGGAAATTATATGTGCCTGGCTACATTACATTTCCATCTTTACAAGACGCTTCTCTCTGTCAAAATTTGTAACATTTTATAGAAGGACATAGATTAGGAAGAAGACAATCTTTGGATACCGTTGTAGGAGCGAGAATGATCTCATTACATTTAACCTTTCTGATTCCATCCTGTTTTTACTTGAATCCTAATAAATCAATTTCAATTTCTACCAGCCATCAAGGATTATAATGTCTTCACGCGGCTCAGTTTCATCATTGAGGGTTACTTGGGAGATTTAAAAAATTCTGGTTAGATTCTTCTAGCATTTGCAAACTGTATTTTATATATTTTGTCATTTTTATGTTATTTTCCATAGGGAAAAGCTATTTAGATAATGACAGCATGGACTGTACTGTTTTATTGCATCTCTGTAGTTATGAGTTGGAATGAGTTGGAAGCTCCTTAATTAGGCCTCATGCACATGACCGTATGTATTTTGCGAAATACGATTTATATCTTTGTGACGTCTGTGTGGCATCCGTTTTATTTGTGGACCCATTGACTTCAATAGGTCTGGGGTCTGCATGGCCAAGTATAGGACATGTTCTGTCTTCAATCTGATGATCAGTGCGCTTCCCTCATCCATATGTCTGTTCCGTGAAAGCTAGAATATGAAAAATGCGGAACCCGGACCCATTGAAGTCAATGGGTCCGCAAAAGAAATGAGGGCGGTACACGGGCATCTTCTACAATTTGTGGACCGCAAAACAGACATGGTCACGTGCACGATGCGTTATGCAAAAAAAAAATACGTTTAACTTGCAATACCACACCTAACCACATGGTGTGCTGTGGGGAAAGTTAAAGGGAGTCTGTCACCAACCTGACCGCTTTTAAAATGGTCGCATAGTTCAGTGGGACACAGAGACATGACATAGATGTTACCTTTGTTTAGCTTTTCAGATCCTCCAAATCACTAAAAAAGTAAATTTTAGGATATACTAATGAGCCCTCGCAAGTGCCCAGGGACGGTGTAGAGTTTGCTGCAAGTACCCAAGCCCCCCTGCCTCACTGGCGTCTAGCTCCTCCATTCAGTGTTTTCTGGTCAGCACTGTGTCTGTGTGACATCATTTTTCCCTGTAGTCCAAATCATGCACATTTGTGTACCACAGCTGGACCCAGGCATATGCTGGACTCTGCCCACTGTGGGCAAAGGCATAGAGATATGCAGTGCACATGCACCAGTTACTGCTGTCTGTGCATGCTGTGCCACTTTCGTCACTCCAGTTCCGCACCAGTAACCGGTGCATGCAAACTGCATGTTTCTGTGTCTCTGCCCACAGTGGGCAGAGCACCACACAGGCACGGGCCCGGCGGTGATGCGTGAAAGTGCAGGATTTGAGCTACAGAGAAAATGATGTCACACAGACACAGGGCTGGCCAGAGAACACTGAGGGGCGGAGTAAGGCAGGGGGGCCTGGGCACTTGCCGCAAACTCTCCACCCCTGGGCACATGCCGCAAACTCTCCACCCCTGGGCACTTGCCGCAAACTCTCCACCCCTGGGCACTTGCCGCAAACTCTCCACCCCTGGGCACTTGCCGCAAACTCTCCACCCCTGGGCACTTGCCGCAAACTCTCCACCCCTGGGCACTTGCGATGGCTCATTAGCATCAAAAACAACTTTTTGGGCGATTTGGAGGATCTAAAAAAACCTAAACAGAGGTAACATCTATGTCATGTCTTTGTGACCCCCTGAACTATGCAATTGGTTTAAAACCGGTCAGATTGGTGACAGACTCCCTTTAATACATTACTCTGCAATACCATGTTACTGACTTAGATTTTCTGTCAAACAACAACTGCATTGGAAATGCAGCTCATAAGACCAAGTAATATGGTAATAGCATAGTCTCATTATAGATTTATGTTTATTCTAGATGTGGTTAGATCTGCTGTTCTTGTGTAATGTGTTTTTTATACCATTCTGTATAATAATCCAATAATGTAATACTGCACTATAAAAATATTACAATGTAGATTCCCCTATACTTATGTTCATTTATAGGCTCGTACCAGGACTGTTCCATTTAGGCCACTTTGTTGAAAAGAAAGAAGGTTAAAAGAGGCATATGGCTCCTAACGCTACCCTGGCCATGTACTTTTTAGAATATATAAGGTCTACTGTAGTAATAAAACCCATGCTGTACATAAAGTAAAACTGGGCGATTTTTTAACAGGATAGGCCGAGCACCTAAAGTGCATGGGAGCCTCCATACTCTGACGACAGATGTCGGGAGAAAGAAGGATGCAGAGAAGATGTCAGGAATTCAACTAGCCAAACCACTATGTATTGCTGGGCTGGGAGGCTTGGTATGCTCTATACCAGGCATGCTCAACCTGCGGCCCTCCAGCTGTTGCAAAACTACAACTCCCAGCATGCCTGAACAGCCTACAGCAGGGCATTGTGGGAGTTGTAGTTTTACAACAGCTGGAGGGCCGCAGGTTGAGCATGCCTGCTGTATACTCTGCAATATCCTATTTACTCTCCTGCTGAGCTGACCTCTGGTGTTTCTGGATTTACCACTTGTTTACTGCATTGCCCATGTCTGTCTCTCTGGTTTTGATCCTACTCTTCATACCTCCCTAGTTATTTTGGAAGGGCTGCCACTAGTGTGCCCTCACCAATTTCCTGTTACCAGCACCAGAGATGTAACCTGGTCCCCAGCAGCAAAGTCCAATCTGGCTTCACAGAGGGCTCTGGTGAAGAATCTAGGTGTACCCTTAGCTTCCTACTACCCAGAGTGGATTTTTAAAGTTTTTGGGGTTACTGGCTGTGGTATGAACAGTGACCTTAGCATTCTCTAACAGATAAACTGTTGCCAGAGGTGTATGGCTGTGACTTACTCCCCTCTGGCCCTTTAGAACATATGCACATTTGGCAGAACACAGTTGGCATTAGGGTTGCCACCCGTACAGAAATGACCCGGACAGTCCGGGTTTGTAATCCTGTGCCCGGGTACAAGCCTTTCTCAGACCCGGGCATAGGATTCATTTCAAACTGCAGACTTGCTAGCCAGCCCTCATCTGACAGCTGGCGGTAAGCGGCGGGCGGTGAGCGGCGGCGAGTGGTGATGATGACTGTGAGCGTCCGGCATGTCAGTCAGCGGCGGACGATCAGCTGAGCCTGTGAGTGATGCTAGCAGGGCGGCGCTGTCTTCAGACACTCCCTTCCTCTCCTTCTCTCTGCTAATGAGTAAGTGAGAGGAAGTGACATCAGAGAGAGAGAAAGAGGGAGGGAGCGTAGGAGATATCATTCCCCGGCAGCCTGCGCGTGGAGCTGTTCCAGCAGTTTCTTCTTCTTTTCGTCTGGGAGTCAGTAAAAAAGGTATTTAAAACATTTGAAGTGCTTTTAATAAAAATATTAATTGGAGGGGGGATGGCGGGCATGGCACTTGTTAGTATTGTACATAAAACATGCCCCCATAAAAAAATGCCACAGGTAACCAGTGACTTGTTTTGTGGGGGCATCTTTTATGTGCAATACAATACATATCGTCCAATACAGACATCCAAATTTCATGTTAGTGCAAAATCCATTTTATTGATAGTTGTCGTCCAATCGACAAGTGCTTTTGGGGCTGTGCAGGGTCCCCTTCATCAGGCCCAGAAATGCGATTGTCGCTTTAATAAAAACTATCAATAAAATGGATTTGCACTATAGATGTACCGAACTACCGATACCGATACTAATATCGCTGCCGATACAGTACTTGTACTCGCCCAAATGCTCCAATACATTCCCCGATATTGGAACTTCCGGTCGGAGGGAGATGTCCCTCTGACTGGCCGCCCCAAGGGAGCATACAGTTGACTTCCTTTCCAATCAGGTGTCATGCCCTGCTCTGACTATGTGCGGAGGTCAGCCAGAATAGCAGCGCGTGTTTAGTTTTTTGTTTTGTTTTGGAGTCGTGCTAGATCCGCCTCCCTTCAGGTGCACTGGGTGGGGTCATTGGTTTAAATTTCACTCATTCCCAGTGTTCTGTGCGGGTTATAGAAATCAGTATGGCCGTGGAAGCAAGCAAGGAAGGAAGGATTGTCTGTTCCAGCTCAGATAAGATAAGTTTGGTTTCTGTTTTTGTTGTTTGCTGTCTAGGCTGTTTGTGTATCGTCTGTCCCCTCCAGGTTCTGAGGGAGCAGGCTGCCCCTATTCCCCTTTCATCATCTCAGGGATTCTAGGGTATTTTCAGCTCAGGCACGAGGACACATTATTCCTACCTTCAAGGTCTGAATGTGGGCTTAGCAGTGTAGGGAGAGAAGTCAGGGATTTTCTAGGAGGTGACCTTTCCCCAGCTTCTCGTCTAGATACTTGTTTGTTAGTTTATCTGTGTATCTGAGATCCCGTCCGCCGTGACATCAGGAAGCCGGGAGGTGGGTTATCATTCACCTCCTGACTTCCTGATTGGCTAGGAAGCCTGCTTCACTTGTTGCTAGGCACCCTGCTTTCTAACCAATCAGCAAGCTGGGCAGTATGTCATGACTGGCGTCCCGGCCTCCTGATTGGTCAGGAAGGTACGCTGCCTACAAAAATGTGATTCCAGCTTCCTAGTCAATCACGAAGCGGATTGAAATCATGACTCGCCGCCCCTCTTCTTGATTGGTCAGGAAGCTAGGTTGCCTCTGAAGCCGGTGTTCTTTCACTTGAACGCCTTCTTCACGGGAAAGCATAAAGCCAAGCGATGGGTCATGATCCGGCGCCCGCCTTCATGATAGTTATGGAACATACTTTACCAAAAAATTGCCGCGAGGTGGTAAAGTGTTCAGGTTTGGCTTGAAGAAAAGGTGGCAACCCTAGTTGGCATGCCTATGGGTGTATTAGGCAGCTTATTTGGCCTACAAGCTAACTAAAGTGTACAGCCAGTATACGACCAGATACTGATGGCATGGCAGAGCTGTGTACTATAAAGCTAGCACTCTCTGTGGCCACCAGGCTTTTGGGCACCATTTGAGAGTGTTTTAGGGGCAGATTTACTGAACCCTATAGATGGTGTAAGCTTGTACAGACAGTCTAGACCTCCAGCAGATTTATCATTGGGGCTCAGGTTGGATGATAAATGTGTGCTTGGCTACATACCTCTGTCTAAGGCCTCATGCACACAACCGTTGTGTGCATCTGTGGCCGTTGTGCCGTTTTCCGTTTTTTTTCGCGGACCCATTGACTTTCAATGGGTCCGTGGAAAAATCGGAAAATGCACCGTTTTGCAGCCGAGACCGTGATCCGTGTTTCCTGTCCGTCAAAAAAATAGGACCTGTCCTATTTTTTTGACGGACAACGGTTCACGGACCCATTCAAGTCAATGGGTCCGTGAAAGAACACGGATGCACACAAGATTGGCATCCGTGTCCGTGATCCGTGGCCGTAGGTTACTTTAATACAGACGGATCCAAAGATCCGTCTGCATAAAAGCTTTTTCAGATCTAAGTTTTCACTTCGTGAAAACTCAGATCCGACAGTATATTCTAACACAGAAGCGTTCCCATGGTGATGGGGACGCTTCTAGTTAGAATACACTACAAACTGTGTACAAGACTGCCCCCTGCTGCCTGGCAGCACCCGATCTCTTACAGGGGGCCGTGATCAGCACAATTAACCCCTTCAGGTGCGGCACCTGAAGGGGTTAATTGTACTATCATATCCCCCTGTAAGAGATCAGGGCTGCCAGGCAGCAGGGGGCAGACCCTCCCCCCCCTCCCCAGTTTGAATATCATTGGTGGCCAGTGCGGCCCCCCCCCCCCTCTATTGTAATAATAGGTTGGTGGCCAGTGCGGCCCCCCCCCTCCCTCTATTGTAATAATTTGTTGGTGGCACAGTGTGCGCCCCCCCCCCTCCCTCCCTCTATTGTAATAATTTGTTGGTGGCACAGTGTGCGCCCCCCATCGGCCCCCCCTCCCTCTATAGCATTAACAACATTGGTGGCCAGTGTGCAGCCTCCCATCTCCCCCCCCCATCATTGGTGGCAGCGGAGTTCCGATCGGAGTCCCAGTTTAATCGCTGGGGCTCCGATCGGTAACCATGGCAACCAGGACGCTACTACAGTCCTGGTTGCCATGGTTACTTAGCAGTAGTACAATAGTAGAAGATTCATACTTACCTGCTCCTGGCTGCTGCGATGTTCGTGTCCGGCCGGGAGCTCCACCTACTGGTAAGTGACAGGTCTGTGTGGCGCATTGCTAAATGAACTGTCACTTACCAGTAGGAGGAGCTCCCGGCCGGACACAGACATCGCAGCTCCCTGGTAAGTATGAATCTTTTACTATTGTACTATTGCTAGTAACCCGCTGCCACCAATGATCGGGGGGGGGGAGAGATGGGAGGCCGCACACTGGCCACCAATGTTGTTAATGCTATAGAGGGAGGGGGGGCCGATGGGGGGCGCACACTGTGCCACCAACGATTTATTACAATAGAGGGAGGAAGGGGGGGGGCGGGGGGGCGCACACTGTGCCACCCACGATTTATTACAATAGAGGGAGGAAGGGGGGGGGGGGGCGCACACTGTGCCACCAACGATTTATTACAATAGAGGGAGGAAGGGGGGGGCGGGGGGGCGCACACTGTGCCACCAACAAATTATTACAATAGAGGGAGGAAGGGGGGGGTGGGGGCCGCACTGGCCACCAATGATATTCAAACTGGGGAGGGGGGGTCTGCCCCCTGCTGCCTGACAGCCCTGATCTCTTACAGGGGGATATGATAGTACAATTAACCCCTTCAGGTGCGGCACCTGAGGGGTTAATTGTGCTGATCACGGCCCCCTGTAAGAGATCGGATGCTGCTAGGCAGCAGGGGGCAGTCATGTAAACAGTTTGTAGTATATTCTAACTAGAAGCGTCCCCATCACCATGGGAACTCCTCTGTGTTAGAATATACTGTCGGAAATGAGGTTTCACGATCTAACTCATATCCGACAGTATATTCTAACATAGAGGCGTTCCCATGGTGATGGGGACGCTTCAAGTTAAAATATACCATCGGATTGGAGAAAACTCCGATCCGATGGTATAAAAGGGACTCCAGACTTTACATTGAAAGTCAATGGGGACGGATCCGTTTGAAATGGCACCATATTGTGTCAACGTCAAACGGATCCGTCCCCATTGTATTGTAATTCAGGACGGATCCGTTTGGCTCCGCACGGCCAGGCGGACACCAAAACTACTTTTTTTTCATGTCCGTGGATCCTCCAAAAATCAAGGAAGACCCACGGACGAAAAAACGGTCACGGATCACGGACCTACGGACCCCGTTTTTGCGGACCTTGAAAAAAAACGTCCGTGTGCATGAGGCCTAACTCTATTTCAACTCTATTCCAACTATTGGCTTACTTTGAGATAGGTTGTTACACAAAACAATGCTTTTAGGGCACACCCCTAGAAGGCGCAAAACGATGCCTCCTAGGGCACGCTCTTTTTCCATGAAGCTGACTCTTTCTCAGCAATGCTGAAAAAGTCTGAACTAGTTTTTAGACACATTCTAGGAGCAGACACATTAGTAATTCTGGACCACAATTCCTAAGAAGCAATGCTTCAAGCGCAGAATAGAGCATACAGAAGAGGGCCTAATTCTTGGTCCTGCAAATAGTGGTACCTCTTCCCATTAGAAAATTCAAGTATTTTTATAATTATACTTGAATATTGCTACTAAAATGCCATTGACTGGATTATAACATACATCTATTTCAGCTGGTGCATTAAGTAAGGCAAGGAGCCATGTCATTTTAATTCTTCAATGTCCTACATCCCTCATCCCACTCTGTCAGTACGCAACCATACAATTTGTGAGTCTATCTGGTATCATTTCCTCTTTTAAATGACAGTTTCTTGCTCATAATAACCCTGGAAGCATCTAGTCTTCGCGAGACAATAACATTGACATTGCCGAACATCACCCATTAAGGCAAAACAGCGTCGGATAATTTTATTCTTTCCTTAATCTAAACCATTGTTCAACTGCCTGCCAAGATCTAGCACCTAATGATGAGAGGAGTCCTGACAGATCGGGATCTGACTTACGACCGAACGTTGTGTTGTGCTTATCTGCAACAAGGACGTCCCTATGCTATGTATAGTCATGTCTACAGACATTGACGGCTGGTTAGAAGATATTATAAGCCCAGTTTGTACTGGTTAACCCTTCAAACATCAGCATTGCTGCAGAGTGGGAGACCTCCTATTGCCTCATATAGGGGTTTCCATGATATGAGGAGGCAGCCTGGGTTGTAGGATAGTGCCATCGGGCCTGTGTGTCCTGACATTTCTCTGCATAAATACAAAGGTCATAGAAAATGATAGTAAAAATTCCTTTATCATGCATCCATTGCAACATATGGCATCTTACTCTACCTCTATATGTGTGTGCTTTTATCCACAGACATATAGAGATATTTTGTAGGATTCATAGACAGACAGACTGATAGTTTTAATAATTTTTTTTATTATTCTTTAAAAAAAAAAAACACTTACCGTATTTCAAAACTTGACTCAGGAGTGTAAATAGTTTCTTCCTAGTGAACACGGAGGTAACTCAGCCTTCCTGTGATAGATGTTCCTTCCTGAAGGTTTATGAATGCTCTGAAAGGGACCCTATGAATATTATCTACAACACTATGAATTATGGCTTTTACTATTCATCGGGTTATTGAACAAAATATAAACAAAAAAAAAATGAAAACATACGAATTAACTAAACTAAGGTTATAAAACAATGGCGTTTTTCCACTTGAGAAAATATGTCGTATGTCGTTTTTATTAAAGTCTTTTCAGGAACCTTTCCACGAGATATGAGTGATAGAAACAGGTGAGTTTATGAAGTCTGATTTAGCTGTTGGAAATTACATTTTCACTCTGGGGTTTCTCCATTGATGGAATGAGTTCATTTTCCATCAGAAGTAAGTAAACAATTCCAAAGGGAAACAACAATGACAGAAAAAAAAAGGCAAAAAAAAACTGACTGAGCCCGGAACATATTTGTTCTCCATACATGGCGAGGATTCATCAGGCCTCTAGGAGTCCACAGATGTAGGCAGAAGGTTCCATTTCTCACAACTGTCATCACGCCATTGTCTTTTTTGTAACTTATCACATGTACACACTCGGAAAACAAATCTCTCCGACAATTGGCCAGATGTTATGTTGTATTATAGATATCTGTTGACACTCGTTCTTTGTCTATCTGCAGCTTCTCCATTTTCTGACTCATTTAACAACCATAGAGATCTTTAAAGAATTTTAAAAAATTCTAAATATTTAATGGCCATCATTTACCATATTTTTCACTCCATAAGATGCACTTTTTTCCACACAAAAATTGGGGGGGAAATGGTAGTGTGCCTTATGGAGCCAATATGGAAGTGCACGCTAGTAGACAGTAGGACCAGGGAGTGGTGAATACAGAGCTCCTTGTGCTAGCTGTACTCATCGCTCCCTGTTCTTCTCTGGACACTACGCTGCACTGTCCTGACTGCATACAGCGGCAGATCACAGTGCAGTGAGGCACTTGGATAAGATGAGGGAGCATAGGAGGAGCAGCTGGATCTGCAGAGTGGCGGTGTGGTCTGGAGCAGGAGAGGCAAGTTAATTTATTTATTTTATGTCTGATGGGGTCTGATCTGAAGTCTGATGGCAATATGAGGTCTGATGCGGTTTTGTGACAGATTTGTTTGCTTAAAAAAGTCAGCAAATTTGGCCCAATGAGCATTTTGCACCAAAAAAAATTGCAACGTTTTGTGTTTTCTGGGGTGAAACTTAGTCCGACACACCATAATTTCCACCCCACAACTGATGAAAATGATAACTCAATCTACAACAACCTGTAGTGGACAGCAGAAAATGTGACACATTTATTAAGGGCCGTTCACCTCTTAATGAATTGGTCAGATCTCCAGCAGGGTTGGTGTCTGAAACTCTGGTCTTTAGTAAATGATCTCTATTAACTTTTATGTTATTGTTTTATAAAAAGAGTTGACTTTGGCACCCTGTGTTATAGTCTGTGTAAATGCTGCTATTTCACAACAACAAAAAAGAAAACTAAATGGAGAATTGTTGTGTCTTACTCCAAAGGCATCAGTTCTGCTCTTTTTTTTTTTTTTGCTATGTTTGACCCATTTTTAGTTTTTTTAACTTTACTACTTATATGTAATTAAAAGCAAGCAAACCGTAAGAAAGTAGAATAACACTTGTGATACCTTTAAATGAACTGGAGATCAGATGAATGTCCTGAACCAATTTACATGTGACCAGCCGGCCAACTAATGTGTAATGTTGTGTCTAAAACTATCCCCCACTGGCGGCTTCGGGGAAAAGACGATTGAGACAGTTGGATTTCAACACATCGAACATGATTTTTCTTAAGAGGAATATTGAGAACATATGCACACTCAGCCAAGCTAAGCATTGAAGACAGCTATCTAATGCCAGCCTTAGCTCATTAAGAGTCAGGCAGATTCGTAACTTTGGTTTGTCAAATCTTACTCTGAAGACCAAGCCACCAAGTTATGGACACAACATGAGCAAGGCTTGAAAGGCAAAAAAGGCATAATGATTACAGATAGTTAGAAGATTGCAGTGTTGAACTTGGGTTCCTTGGGCCCATCAGAAGAAATAATCCACCTATCCAGAACAGCCATTCAAACTGAATTGTTGTCTGTAGCTCTTTAGTGGCATGTTAGTGGCTTCTAATGGGGTGCACTTGCATTAGTGGCTAAGTGTGCCAACATGGACCACGAGAGAAGCCCATGATAGCCTGGCACTCCTGTCAACTCTTATATGACTTAACCTCAAATTCAAATGTCAAAAGTTGTTACCTTTTATGGCTGCAACACCTGGACCCTCTGTGTCTCTTCTGAACACAACTTCAGGGATGGACTGGACATAGTTCCCAGAGGGAAACTTCCTGGTGGGACAGTGTCCAGGGGGTTGTCCAAGCCCTTATCATGGCCTCCATCCATGTAAATAATGATCTGATGCTCCCAGGGTTAATTAACACTGGGAGTGTCAAGTATTTATATACCTGCCTGGTGGCCACAGGTGCCCTTCTGACTTCTGAATGCAACTGTAGTACCATCCTGAGGCAACTGAAGTAGAAGTTTAAAACGTGGCAATTGAGGCTGGCCACAACAGCTTCAGGGAAAGTATTTTGTGCTGCTGGGGCATTATTTTTCAATGCACTGTGGTATTGTCATGCCCTGCTCAGGTTATGTGCGGAGGTCTGCCAGGTTAGCAGCACGTGTGTAGTTTTTGTTTGTTTGGAGTTTGGAGTTGAGCTGGATCCGCCTTCCTTCAGGTGCACTGGGTGGGGTCGTTTGTGTGAGTTTAAATTACGCCCCTTCCCAGTGTCCTGTGCGGGTTATAGCTTCTATCTTGCTCTGTGGAAAGGTGGATTTGCTGTTTCTGCTCTGCTACAAGATAAGTTGGCTTTGGTTTCCTTTTTGTATTCTGTCTAGGCTGTTAGAGAGACACCTGCCTCCTCCAGGATCTGAGGAAGCAGGCTGCCTCTTTCCCCCTTTCCACCATCTCAGGGACTTTAGGGAATCTTCAGCCTTAGGCACGGGGGCACGTTGATTCCCACCTTTTGGGTCTGAACGTGGGCACAGAAGTCCAGGGAAAGATGGTAGAGAATTGTCAGGAGGTGACCTTTATCCCAAGCTTCTGGCCTAGATGCTTGTTTTGAGGTTTTCTGTGTGTTTATTGTATCTTGTATCCCACCCACCGTGACAGGTATTCCGTTCTGCTGAGGCTGTATTTTGTGCCGTAATATGGTATTCCTGGTCCTGCCTACTTGTGTTGGCCCTGTCTTCAGTCAGTTTGGGTCTGTATACAACATAGAGCCGCTTTTAGTTTTTTTCCAGGGCCACTTTAAGTTCTTAGTCCACCCCTGCAAATTTAAACTAGCAAAGGGTTCACTGGCTACATTATGGCCATCTCAAACTTGATTAATGGCACAATATGCCGAACACCACCTTTCACCCCCACACCTTGGTTATGCCTATATCCTTGTTTCCCTGTGGGTTGATATACAGAACTGTTCCCAGAATACCCCAGTCTATACAAGGCCAGCTACAGTACGCTACCCTATGGGACCCAATTGGTATCTGCAGGGAGTCCTATCTATGATAGGACTTTCCCACCCACAGCTCAGCAACTGTAGCCAAGCCAATACACTGCTGTACACACAGTCGATTACAATCGTTATGACCAGTGGGTGGAACCCACTGGTTAAACCATAGAGTGTGGATTCTCTATGTCAACCAAGGGAGTGCAGCCACTAACCCCTAGGGTGTTATTCAGCACTCCCACAGGAGACAGGACAGAACACAGCTAGAGAGAAAGTGAACCGCAGGCCACAGGATTAGCTAATATAGTTGACAGCTGACTCAGAGTCAGACAACAGGTAGTGCAGTAAGAACCGCAGTTAGTGTGAACTGAGTCCAATAGCAGACATGGTGGTGTGACATGGTATTGCAGAGAAGACTAGAATAAAGGCAGCTGTTGCAGATGATGATGATTGTCAGAGTCAGAAGCTCACGCATGGTCAGAGACAAGCCAGAGGTCAGAAATCAGTATCAGATAGTAGTGTTATACAGAGGATAAGACAGGATCAGTGTCAGACAGGTCCAGTAGTCAATGCAGGCAGCAGGCAAACAGAATGGTCAAACAGGCTGGGTCAAACACAGAAGATCAGAACATAACACCTATTACTGTACTCTGGTGGGCCAGTCAGACCCTGACCCTAAGTAACTGCTGAGGCCAGTGATTTGTTGCAATTGTCACATATAGTAGTCGGGTACGTCATCACTCTCGACCCAGAAGCATAGACCGCTGGGAGCACTGACAGGAATTGCACACTTGAGTAAGGTTTCTTTTTTTATTTTATAACATTTCTAACCTTACCCACAATTCTTTAGGGGCTCAGAAAACTCCTTTAATTTCGGAAATGTGAAAATATCAAACAATATATCATACAGGATATTTTATTGACAGCATTAGAACATCTGGTCGAAATTCACACCTCCCCAAATTTTTTAAATGATTCTACATTACTTTTTACTTATAGTGTAGAGTTGTTGGCTGTTTGGTTCATTTTATTACCATTACCTCAGAGGTTACTTTGTCTAAATCTTCACAATTTGACATCTGGAAGTAAATGTGAGAGGATTACCACATACATTCTTTGAACCGC
Source organism: Bufo bufo (assembly GCF_905171765.1). Taxonomy (NCBI): domain Eukaryota; kingdom Metazoa; phylum Chordata; class Amphibia; order Anura; family Bufonidae; genus Bufo; species Bufo bufo. The sequence goes on along the minus strand of NC_053398.1, from coordinate 121,199,165 downwards.
ACCATCCATTGAAAATTAACAACTCAGCCTCAAACATTATGTTAATGTCTTTCGGACTATCTTACGGACATTACTAAAATAGTCTTCTCCCTGTGTTCCTCAATGTCTATCAAAACAAGACATGCCGCAGCATATTTCCCTGAACTTTATGTCTTAAATCTTTCAACGCCAGCTGAAGAAGATGTTAGACATGACAATCTGTTCGTGGCAACTGGGATTTGATAGTGAATAACCCACAGCAACACTGTTTACCTGTTGATTGCCTGAGACAGATGGCAAGAATGTATTTAAAAACTGGAGGAGTCTTCGCAATCTTGTGATATTAAGAGAATGCTTAATTAAGAATTCTTTGGCATGTGTTCCTGTTGTATGTTATTGAGATTATTTCACTTTCCCTACCTTTTTGATTGTCCATGAGAATCGTCTACAGTACTTTACATCGGGGGTTAGTCAAGGTTATATAACATGTATACGTTATATAATATGTATCCTGTCAATGCAGAAGGCCAAGAAGTCAACATGACACAACTCTACTCTTTTTATTAACAGAATAAATCGGAAAAGGTACCAAATAATAGGACAGAAACACCTTGGTAATGTCTTTCTAACAAATTCTTCGATTCATTATTCACCTTAAGTGCAAATTTAGTGAAGAGCCCTAGAAGCCCCAGAATATGGTGAGGCAAACAGCCCTAGAAGTAGGAACTCTACCATAAAGATAACAGTTTGCAGAATTGACCATCTATACAACATCTTGTCTTATGTCCTATTAGGTCATATAGACACTAAAGATGAGCGAATCGAATCCCATGAAGTGGAATTCGATCCGAATTTCAGGATAAATTCGATTTGCCACGAAGCCGAATTTCCTCGTGCTTCGTGTTAGCAAATCGATTTAACCTCAAATAGTGTAAAAAACAAAAAAAAATCATACCTACCGTACCTCCTCTATTTGCTTATGATAGGCCACCAGCTGCCATCTTGATTGAAGATCTCGGCCGAAATCCCGTGCACGGTGACAGCACTGTTTTTACACTCAGATGCCCCAGTGTGTGGGCTGAAACATTGCCTGGGAATAAACGGGTCAGACTCATCACCTTTTATTATATTTGGAGTTCTGCCTATTCTTTGGATACACTATACTGGAGGAAAGGTTGTCCACCTTTTCAAAGGATTTTGCACCCTAACTACTTTTTGTACACTGTGCTGCTACTATCTGGTTTTTGTACACTCAGATGCCGGGACCATGTATGAAGTGGCAACTAAGGGGTAGAATGACCGGGGCGGTGCTATCGTAGCTCCCTGTCATTGCACCCACTACTTACAAAAAAATGCGCTTTGTGACAAAGTAATTCGTCACAAAGCGAAGGATTTTGTAAAATTCTGCAAATAAGCCGAATTGAACTTTTCAGTAATTCACTCATCTCTAATAGACACCATAAAAGAGGCCTAGGAAAAGTACCTTTTGGTCTAATGAGCTACATTATCACTCATTCCTTTGATACTACTTTGGCTGCACAAGCATCACTTCATGGGAAAAGATCATGTACAGTAAGAGATATCGCTAAGGGATTAAGAAGCCAGGGTCAAGCTTATTACCAGGGTGGTTTCTTGCTGAGAAGGGGTTGTTTATTTTTTAGCAACCTCATTAATGGTAAAGGACAGGGGAATAATAAGCAACCATTGTGCTCCACAACAAAGCTTAGGATAAACTGTAGTCCCCATGATCTTCATCAACAGAAAGTTCAGAAGATGAAGCGTTTATTTTTGGTCTTCACTTCTCTACTATAAATTTTCCATTGACCCTATTAAACAAGGGCATGTCTGTGAGGAAGTTAGCCCTGGATTCTTAGTTGCAAGGGGGTATAAAAGTGGAGCAGTTGTCTGTACCAACCAATCAGGTTGCTCCTTTTATTTTCCAAATTACAATGTGAAAAATGAACCTTGTAATATGATTAGTTGGTATGGACAATTCCTCTGCTTTTCTTTTGGACCAGTTTTAATAAATATCCTTCATTATGATATTGTCACGAGGGTGTCGAGAACCACGCCTGACTCCGTTATACCCGGGGTCAGGAAGTCACAGCGGTTGGCTGCACGCTCTGTGTAAGATAGGGCTGTTTATTAATGGTAGCTTTCTGGGTCTGCTTTGCAAACCCTTTTGGCTCACTCAGGGATCCGTAGCTCCTTCTCCTCAGCTGTTCCTTGTCCAGCACTCCCAAACCTCCTTATATTCCTCTCTCACACTTCTCTGGTTGCCAGATATAGAGCTTCCTGCCTGGGCATCTATTCTGACCCTCTGGAGCTGTGTTTCTGCGTTCTCTGGTAGTTGGTCCAGAACGCTACCCTCCGGATCCCTGTTGGACCTTTGTGGTCTATTGTGGTCGCCCACCTGGGTGTATGTGTTTGTCTGTGTTGTCTGTCCTCTCCCTGGTGTTTCCCTCTTAGTGACAGTGGTGCGGACTAGCGATCCCACCGGCCCGTTCACTATCTAGGGCTCATTTTAGGGAAAGCCAGGGTTTAGCACGTGATCGCCGCACGGGTGAGGAACCCGTCTAGGGACGTCAGGGCAGTCAGGTGCCAGCCGCAAGGTGAGTTAGGGGTCACCATCTTTCCCTCTCCCTTGGGCAGGGCTTTCCCTTTTTCCTCCCTGTGCATGACGTCGGTCATTACAGATATTCATGTGCCAGATGCCAAATCTCAAAAAAATTGTATATTATTATGGCAGTGGGTGTGGAACTATTGTGTCAACTGAACCAATTTGACTTGGGGCTACTCCTAAGGGCATGATCCCCTTAACCCCAGTAGAGGAATCTGGACTTCGCTGCAGGTTAACCACCTGGCCGCTACCCCCTAAAGTAGTCTGTTTGGTTGACATCTGACCCATGGGAGTCAAGAGAAACCAGTACAGGCACCGAGAGATGAGACAAAACCCAGAACAGGCTGAGGTCAGGGCAAGCAGAGTATGATTACTGTGATAAATACATAGGCAACACAAAGAGCTATGGTGCACATTTTCAGGAAACTAGCAAACTAGACAACCTATTGCTCATCCTCCAATAGGGGAAGGTGCCTTAAGGGTTTCTGTCACCAGACTTAACACTATTAAACTAGCTGATATTATCAATGTGCTAATGTCAGCTGAACCTAACTAGCCTATTCCTACTTTTATCTATGCCCCCATTACTCCAGAAATATAACTTTTATAATATGCTAATTAGCCTCTAGGTGCAGGGGGGGCATTGCCGCTGCTCCTAGAGGCTTCGTTCTCCCACCTCTGGCCACGCCCTGCTGCACTAGATTGACAGGGCCAGGCAGCATTGATCTCTTACTGCCGGCCCTGTCCGCCATGTAAATCTCGCGCCTGCATCATCCCGTTCAGTGTTCAGCGCAGGCGCAGTGAGTGAAGGGCGCTCTCCGGCTGCCGGCTTCCTCACTGCGCCTGCCCCCAATACTGAACGGCGCGAGATTTCTCCAGCGCACAGGGTTGAAGGCTGCCTGGCCCTGTCAATCTAGTGTAGCAGGACGTGGCCAGAGGTGGGAGAACGGAGCCTCTAGGAGCAGGCGCAATGCCCCTAACCTAGAGGCTAGTTAGCATATTATAAAAGTTATATTTATGGAGTAACGGGGCATAGATAAAAGTAGGAATAGGCTAGTTAGGTTCAGCTGACTCTAGCACATCGCTAATGTCGGCTAGTTTAATAGAGTTAATTCTGGTGACAATAACCCTTTAAGAATCCCAAGGTGACCGGCCATTGGCTGGTGTGGATATGGGTGGGCACGTGGCCCATTAAGAGCCGGAGGGAGTCTGGGCACCTGCTCTATGGGTAGAGGAGGGGCAGCCGTAGAGGAGAAGCAGGCCGTAGCTTCAGTTTCTGGACCTGCTTGATAGAGGGGAGGTTACAGCAGGTCTGTACTGGAGTGGTTAAACGAAACAGCGGTGGCTACGAGCCGCCACAGCAACATATACATCCATTTATATTTTATGCTAATGCTTAATAAACTGTTTTCATGAACAGTCCGGTAACAGCAAAGTCCTTGCCATCCCAATGCTCTGCTAAAGGTTGAATGTTTAATATGGGTTGGATTTCATAAATAATTTGTAAGAACTCTTCTCAATTTTTTTTTTTTTGTGCATCCGCAATAATTTATGCGTGAATAAATAATACAGCCCATAGCAAAAAATATGGCCTCAGCCCAAAATTATTCCATTTGGCAGGTTTGGGATCCGTTTTTAGTTTACACATCAGTGGCACCAATCTGCATATAAATAAAGACCCCAGCACATGGCTCTGTGGAGCACCATGCTCCATGTTAACACTTATTCATCGGGCACAGGAATATTTTGTCCTTGTGGTGACTTGCCAAAGAAAATCATTACATTCCTTACTGTACTTGACTTTCTTTTTTTTTATAAGGAACAAATCTTAGAAACTCTTTCTTGATTTTGCATAAAGCTTTTGGCTCCAACATGACATTGATGTTGTCAGCTGAGATTAAGTACTCTTCCTAATGTGTCTTGACATTTTTTTCTTAAGGTGTACTCTCTATATCCTTACAAAAGATAGTGGGCATGCACTGAAACCTTTTTATTTATTTATTTATTTATTTATTTATGTTATTATTAGAATTATTCTGTTCTCTAGCAATGGCAATGGCTGTTCTAGAAAAAATAAATAAAAAATTCCGGACTCTAAAATTCTGGACTACACTAGAGCATAGTTTATATGCCATAAAGAAACATCCCTTGCATCTGATAATCCAGCAATTCCAATATTTCATCATTTGTTCCTAGACAATAGCTTACTTGTAAGAGAGGTACTCAGAATCAGAAGACAGAATGGAGATTACCTCTCAGAAGACCTCAATATAAAATGAAATATTTTACTTGCCAATTATTTTACTTTTTCATCCTAATTTCCTTACCACCATCTTCCTGGTGGTATTTTTATTATTTCTCTATGTGAATTGGATTTTTTATTATTATTATTATTTATTTTAAAGTGCCATTAATTCCATGGCGCTGTACATCCAGCTGGGGTTACACAGAAATAAAAAAACACAGTAAACAAGAAACTGTTAACCCTCTGGTGCAGAGGGGTAGAGGACCCTGCCCGCAAGAGCTTAAAATCTATAATGGAAGGGAAGAAGAACACAGTAGGTGGTGGTATAGGCTGCTCTGGTGGCTCGGTGGTGGAAGCATGCTCATTGCAGGTGGCAGTGGCGTACCTACCATATAGGCAGACCACGCAGCTGCTATGGGGCCCGTGAGGAAGGGGGGGCCCTGCAGTAGAGGAGAGTCCCCACCCCCATCTATCGTCCTAACTGTCTCCCGTCTGCCAGCCCCGCCTTCCACCTCCTAGCTCCGCCCCGCCTGCTAGCTCCGCCCCCGCCTGATTCCTCTGGATTGCCACAACCCCACCAGTAATGAAGTAAGTGAGGACTTGTAGGTGAGGACAGTGCAGAGGTGTATGTGTGGAGGGGGGTCACTCGGCTTTCCCAGGCTATTCCTCTGCACATATGCCATTCAGAAAAGGAGGAAAGCTGGTTGTCACTACATTATGTAATGTGACTCAGCTTTCCTGATGTCCTGCATGTCCCAAGTGCAGAGGCATGAGAAGATATGAGGGTAGGTGGGAGTTGTGTTACTCAGTTTTCTCAGACTATTCTCATGTTTCTCCACATGACATCAGAAAAGCTGGGTGCTATTACAAAATTAAATTTTTAGTCGCCAAATCGAAACCGAATCAAAATTTTGGTATCGTTACAAGGCTACGCCGATCAGATCGGCGTAGGGTTGTTTCGATACCAAAATTTTGATTCGCTTTCGTCACCATAAAAAAGCATTGCGATACTCAATACCACGCAAAAAAAAAAAAAAAACACCAAAAAAAGCCGCATGCATTTTGCATTTTATGAAACATTCGGCCCATAATAGAACAGTCCTATCCTATTTTTTGGGGCGACAAGGTGACAAAAAAAATGGCAAATCGCATGGTTTTTATTTATTTATTTCTGTTACGGCGCTCACCGCATAGGAGATATTTTTTTATAATTTATTAGTTTGGATTTTTCGGACGCAGCGTTATGTAATATGTTTATTTATTTATTGTTTATATATTTTATATGTAAAATTGGGAAAGAGGGGATTTAAACGTAATATTTTAGGGTACTTTCACACTAGCGTTTTTCATTTCCGGCGTAGAGTTCCGTCACAGGGGCTCAATACCGGAAAAGAACTGATCAGGTATATCCCAATGCATTCTGAATGGAGAGCAATCCGTTCAGGATGCATCAGGATGTCTTCAGTTCAGTCTTTTTGACTGATCAGGACAAAGATAAAACCGTAGCATGCTACTGTTTTATCTCCGGCGAAAAAAACTGAAGACTTTCCTGAATGCTGGATCCGGCATTTTTCCCCATAGGAATGTATTAGTGCCAGATCTGGCATTCAAAATACCGGAATGACGGATCCGTCCGCAGACCGGTAAAAATGTGTAAAAAGATACAAGACGGATCCAGCTGTCCGCATGACAAGCTGAGAGATGGATTCGTTCTTGCAATGCATTTGTTAGATGGATCCGCATCCGGATGCGTCTCACAAATGCTTTCAGTCACATCCAGATCGGCGGATCCGGCAGGCAGTTATGACTACGGAAATGCCCGCCGGATCACACTGCCGCAAGTGTGAAAGTAGCCTTAGTGTTTTTTAGGTTTTTTTTTACTTACTATTAGCCCCCTTAGGGGCTGGAACCCTTGTCCTATTCACCCTTAGGCCCCTTTCACACGGGCGAGATTTCTGCACGGGTGCAATGCTTGAGGTGAACGCATTGCACCCGCACTGAATCTGGACCCATTTACTTCTATGGGGCTGTGCACATGAGCAGTGATTTTCACGCATCACTTGTGTTGCGTGAAAATCGGAGCATGCTCTATGTTGTGTGGTTTTCCCGCAACGCAGGCCCCATCAAAGTTACTAGTAGGGCTGCGTGAAAATCGCAAGCATCCGCAAGCAAGTGCGGATGCGGTGCGATTTTCATGCATGGTTGCTAGGATGAAAGTCTATTCACTGTATTATTTTACCTTATAACATGGTTATAAGGGAAAATAATAGCATTCTTTAATAAAAAATGCATAGTAGAAGGTCAATTGAGGGTTAAAAAATAATAAAAAATGAAATGAACTGACCTACTCCAATTGCTCATGTAGCTTCCGGTCTCCTGTTCTTTCTTCAGGACCTGTCAAAGGACCTGTGGTGACATCACAGTGCTCATCACATGATACATCACATGATCCATCACCATGGTAATGGACCATGTGATGAGCTTAGTGACATCACCACAGTTCCTTTGACAGTTTCTGAAGAAAGAACAGGAGACAGGCAGCTACGCGATCAATTGGAGGAGGTGAGTTAATTTTTATTTATTTTTTTAACCCTCATTGGCACTGCGCCACCAATCTTTATTATAGTGGGGGGGAGCGCACTGCGCCACCAATGTTTATTATACTGGGGGGGCGCTCTGCGCCACCAATGAAGATAACTGACCTGTTAATACACATACAGGAGGCGGGTGCCGGAATCAAATAGCCGACACCCGACCTCTATGACAGGGAGCTGCGATCCGCTGCAGTTAACCCCTCAGATGCCGCTCCCTGTCATAGAGGTCGGGTGCCGGCTGTATTTGTATTAACAGGTCAGTTATCTTCATTGGTGGCGCAGTGCGCTCCCCCCCCACCGATATAATAAACATTGGTGGCGCAGTGGCCACAGCCCCTCCCCTCTTCCTCCGGTCTCTCTCCATATTGGCGGCGGCAGCAGCACAGGGGGGAGGGAAAGACTCCTCTACTGTGCTGCTGAGAAGAACATCGGCTGCGGGGCAGAGAACTATCATCTCCTGTGCCCCGCCGCTGTATTCAACTGCAGAGCTGCGGCGGCGGGTCTAGTCGCAAATTGCGACAAGACTAAAAAGTCTTGTCGCCATTTGTAAATTCTAAGTCGCATTGGCGACCATTTTGGTCGCCATCTGGAGCCCTGTGTAATGCTATATTTGCCCAGCAGTGGCCACTTTTGGGGATATGTGGACCTGGCTTCCCCACAGCTGTTCACAATCGGAATTCATACCTGCAGCAACAGCTGATTGCAGGATTATCTTCCAAAAGGTGTTGTGCTGTTCAGGCAACCCCAAAAAATTATTATAAGGGGTTTTCCAGGGGTAAATTATTAATAACCTAACCTGAGGATAAGCCATCGATATCGGATCGATGGGGGCCTGACTCCTGGCACTCCTAATGATTAGCTGTTTGAAGAGGCTTCGGTGACTGTTGTGGCCTCTTCTTAGGCTAAGTAATGTCATGTTCATTAGCCACATGGCCTATGTGCATCTTAGTCCTATTTAAGTGAATGGGCAATAGCTGTAATACCAATCACAATCACAGCCACTGTACATTGTACGGCGATGTTCTTGGTAAGCTGTAAGCGATGTGGTGTCCTCACAGCGCCATGCATTGTATAGGGGCTGTGCCAATGAACATGATGTCACAGGCCTAGGAATAGAGTTGGCGGGGTGGCAGAAGTCAGACCCCCATCAATCAGATATTGATGACCTGACCATCCCACATCAATGAGAAAGTTGATGACTCTGGAAGTGATTCATCAGATTTGGAAGGTCCAGATACCCTCAGTGGATGCTTTAGGGCTAATTAACATACTTTTCTTTCTAAGGAATGATGCACTACAGGAAACCAATAACTATAGTTTTAGAAAAACCACGTAGCATCGAAAGAATGGTTTATAAAGGTAAAAACTGGTGACCAGTTCCCTTTAAAGAATAAAAGAACATACAAGTAATTGCTGGTCCTAGAAATGGCGCCACTTTTTTCTACAGAGTGTGTCTGATATTGCAGTTTATTCTCTTTGTATAAATGGGGCAAAGCAGAAATACCATACACAGCCTATAGACAAATGTGGTGCTGTTATTGGAAAAGGCCCTTTTCTCATCCCACACCATCATTTAGAGGGGTTTTCCCACAAGAAATTTTCTACAGTTTTTAAACCAGCACCTGGATCTGATACTTTCGTAACTGTGTGTAATTTAAAATTTAACATAGCTACTGAGTTATTGAATAAAATATATCTGTATAGCACCACCAGTTGTTTGTTTTTTCTTATTTCCTTGACCTGCTCACTGAGAAGGCCGCACATGCTCAGTTTCATCCTTCAATTGCCTCCTGAGCTGTGATAGGCAGAGCATGGACACGCCCCCTGAGCTGCAGCAGAGAAGACACTCCCCTTGAGCTGTCAGCTTGATATAGATCTAGCAGAGCAATAAATGTGGAGATCTCTGGATCTATTCCAGGTACAGGGCCGGTTCTAGCTTTGTTAGAAAGAGATTGTCATGTAATATATGATGTCTGATTTAAAATTTTTACATTAGTCATGGCATAACCCCTTTGGGAGGAATTTAGTTTTTATTATTGTATTGTACTCATTTTCAGCTAAAAATCATTTTTTAAATTGGTCTTTATTAAAAATGAGGCATCCTTTTTTCTGTACAGAGCTGAGATGCACCCTTTGGATTTTCTGTCTTTTCCGTGAGACCAGAAGCTGATGGGCTCCTTATCTCTGCTCTCTGACCTCCTAAACACTCATTAGCTCAGTTCTTATCTTACTGATAAGAATGTGGCTTAACTAAGTGTTTATGACCTCTTAGTAGTTTAGAGATAAGGTTTATTAGGTGACCAGCACAAAGTAAAAGTACCAGTCACAAAGCTAGAAAAACAGTTACACCTTTTTGACAGAATGGCTCAATATTATTAATAAAGGCCAATTGAATAAATGATTTTTAGCCAAAAATGAGTAAAATGCAATCATAAAAAAAAATTGCCTCCGAAGATGTACATAGCCTTTAAGCATTTCCATTGTGCACCATGATAATTCCTTGAGTTTCTTTAACAATAGCAAACTACGCTCAATGCGGATGCCTCGAAGTGTCTTTGCTTGAGAAGCAGAGGAGCAAAAAAAACAAATAAACCTCCTTTAGATATAAGAAACAAATAAGCTTTATGATATGTTCATCTAATGCCAATATTCCGACCAGTATGGGAATGGCTGTCATTCTGTCCGTTGTAAGGTGATTTAGAATATTATAAAGAAGCTCTCCGCCAAGGCATGAAAACAACATAATGGAATAACGCATACACAATACAATATCCTTTATGCAGATTTAAGTCAAGTGCAAATAAAACCATCCACTATCATTATATTCACAGGGCTGATAAAGTGTTCATAAGTGATACCATAGGAACGGCGATGCATTCTTCATAACATCTGATCAATACAGAACTGGGCTGTTTCTCCTGATACACAAGCAGACCTAAAAAATAAAAAAAAGTCTCCAGCAGCTTTTAAATCAATTTAATTGTACAGAAACATGGGATAATACAAGCCTTCCATTTCTCCTCTCACAAATCATTAGCTGGGATCAGCGGCAACGAAAGGGAAGATAGGGGGAAAGAAAACGCAGAAGATTAATATTGGTTCAGCCACTAACTGTTTGTTTCAGTGGATGTACTTAGCGGATATTCTGTAGAGGAGGAAAGTAAATATATGTTCCTTGGTTTCCTAGATATAAAACCTAACCCCCTGGAGATTATAGGCTACAGTGTCAGTTTCAATTTCCCTGTTTAGAATAGAATTTAATTAGTGTTTAAACACAAAGCTTCTCGGCACAAAATTCAGTACCAGCTGTATAACAATGTCTCTTAAAGGGGAGCTAAAGAAGGAAAATGTTAAAGGAGTTATCTGCTTGTTATAATCCCCTTATGATAAAAAGGTCCTCCAGAAAAAAAGTTGATCACAGGTTGTCTCTCTACTGGATCTGGATCTACATCGATCTGCAGGGGAATTTCACAGCAAATGTTCAACTGCCCTGCAGCACCACCGGAGGGGAAATGAGGTATTACATGATGCCCTTAGAAACAGGCTACTGCAAGAGTCAGTGTGATTCTTCTGGATTTACTGGACTAAAGAGGGAAGAGGATATGCAAATGAGTTCTAAGCAAGCTCTGCCTCTTATGTCTCTAGATGTAAGGTAGCTCTCCTATAAGTCAATGTTCGACCCTTTTAAACAGGCCTTGTGACATGACTTAAGCCAGCACTTCATCTGCCGACAGCTGGTTTGGTGGGATTGCCCCTCATCAGTGCAGAGCAGAGTACTGGTTTAAAGGGGTTGTCCCATAAAAAATATCTGGGTACCTGGATATGAATACTTTTGCAATTGAATATAATACATTTGCATATCATCTTCCCAGAATTCCAGAGGAGCATTTACTGGCCTATAAAACTCACAGCGTTTAGGTGCTCTCCATAAAGAGATATAGGGGCACATTTATTAAGACTGGCGTTTCAGACGCTGGTGGTGGATCCGCCAAAGTTATGAAGAGGCTCCCTTGCTGTCTTCATTTAGACCATTTTCTACACCTAAAACAGGAGTAGAAAATGGTAAATGAGACGGGCTTGCTGACCCGTCCCTTCCCCGCCCACGGCACGCCCTCTTTTTTAGACCTGGCATGAGCAGGGAGAAGTCACAGACTGTGGCGCAAAGGACCTTTGCGATGACCTTTGCGCTAATTTAAGCATATTTCTGTTTCATAAATGACTCCCATAGTATCCACCGAATCTTGGACTAAAGTCTAAAACACAAAGTGCTGAACAATTTGGCTGTCATGTAGATTTAGAAAATAAACCGTAATCCAACAGCGTTACATAATTTAAACAAGGCAAAGACTTGCTGTAAGTGGGCTACAATATCCACATAATGCATCATAATAACACATTATAGAAACATGCTTCACATTTTAGAAGCATTTTAAATGCGCAATGTACCATGCTCAATCTGTGCCTTCTATAAGAAAAACAGCCTGAGATTACATAGGCTGTTGGCGTATGAAACAGTTTGTGCCATATAGTGTAGTGTAGATAAAGTATGTTAATTACCACTAAATTTACACCTTCACTGACTATGAAAGCTGTGTAGGAAAACAAAATAAATAGGAAATATTGTAGAAAGGGCCCACCTCAACATCGATTTAAAATTACACACCTGAACGAACCTTTTCAGTTTAAGTAGCCCAGTTGTGGTGAACCTACTACTCTACAGAGAAAGCCATTAATGAGGTGATCGAGAACATTAGGTAGATACATACTGTAAGTAAACTATGAAAAGAACAAAAATAAAATAGTGATAGAGAAAAGATGGGAAAAAAGTTCCATCAGTATAACATGTGCTTCTTAAAATAGTCATTTCTCTCCTCACCTATCCCCCGTCACTACCATTGTGATGCTGCTCTGGTGCCTGCTGCTCTCCACTTCCTAGTCCCAGGCTTATTTAACATAACAGGAAATGGCTTGGACTGCGCACTTGGCTATTTATTCAGCATTTTTGTGGGGCCTGCTAATGATAGCTGATCAGGTGGTGATTAAAAGCAGAACTTGTATATGTAGGACCCAGTGGTGGAAGTCTCTTGGGCTCACCAGAGGAAATGATTCTGAGGGCCCACCCAGAGTATCTAGGACATTAACGGCCCTATTTTATTACAGTCAGAACTTCTGCACACCAAAGGATCCTCTGGTACTCTGGGGAGCCAGTCCGACCCTGTACCACCCTAGCAGCCTTAAATCACAGCTTTAAAATGATTGTTCGAGATAAAGTCGCAGACTAGTTGCACAAATGTTTCTGGTCTTGCAACGTCTCTGAGAATTGCATGACACAGGTTGCCATGTAGCCTCAGTCAGACTAGCAATACCATTAGGATATATATCATTTTTAGGATATATATCTGGAGGACTTGTTTGTGCAGTGGTCAGGTTTGGAGTGGCCGCAACACTACACTGGGTCCCCCAAACACTGTCGAGGTGTCACCACATGTTGCTGCTCTTCGGAAGGGATGGTAAGGCATGGGGCAGCACAATGGGAAATAAGTCCAGAGAGTCAGGGTATGCAGTAAATCAGTGTGCTTCTTTACTGGAGGAATTCAGGTACAAAACAATACAGGCTGGCTTCTCTAGTCTCCTCCCTGGCAGAAGAATGGTGTGCTGCTGAAGAAAGGCCTGAGCTAGCTGTCCCTCTCTCTCTCAGAAGGTTGGTACCCTGGTCAAGGGCTGGAGGTCTGGGGTCTGTGGCAGAGAATCCCAGTCTCAGCATCTTTTTCTGGTCACTCAATAGTCTAGCAGAGTCTCAACTTCTAAGCACTGTCCCCTAACTGCAGAACACTAGGGGCTCTGACTGCTCTCCTTATATACACTTTCTAGAACCTTGTAGTGGGAGAGGTGAAGTGGATAAACTCAGCACAAACAGATACAATGTTACACTTTCCGTCTCTCACAGACTTACATTAGAGCTTCAATGATATTCAATGGCAAGGACACAGCAGTTTTTCCAGATAAAAACAGGTTTTCAGACAACTTAGCTAAACCAGACATTCAAAAGGTCAGACTGTCTGGTTTTGGTGGTAAACAAGTCTGGCTTTTTCCCTTCAAAACATGCAATTCTTTAAACCTTATGGTAGCTGTGGAAAAGTACCAGCTAGAAAGTCCAAAAAGTATCTCAGTGTCCATTAACTTTTTCAAAATGCTCTGCAAATGAACAGGGTATGTATCACACCAAACATATGAAATTTAGTTACACAGTATTAGACAGTATAAGTCATTACAAGTTAACCATTGTGGGGTTTCGCTCTGGTAGACAGGCTTAGCGGATGCAGTATAGAGGCAACAACAAGTTCTTTGGATCAAACAGTTAAGTGTTTTATTCACACTTTAGGCAAGTGACAAAACAAGCAGTCATATTCAAACAAAAAATCACCTTGTGGTGTTGGTGGTAATTCACACCATGCGGCAATTCTGCCTCAAAGAGTCTTTGCTGATAGCAGCACCAACCTGTTTTCACACCAAACAGGTAGCAAACCTTCATCCATACACAAGGCTCCTAGATCCCAACACAGAGACATGGCTTCTGAGTCCTATTTAAGGACAGCCAGGTGCTGCCAAAACCCGGTCCAGTATTTGACCTCACCTGGCTGTAAATCAGCCCAGCAGCACATGCTGGGAGGAAAATACCTGTTTTCCCAGACCAAACCTCTCACTGTGTCACACCATTTAAAGTAAAAATAAAATAAGAACTTCATAACTTTGCATAGGGGAAATAGGCAAATGTCCACAAATGTCCAGACTTCAAAGCATCCCTGCTCGAGGGCACTACACTTGCCTTTCTGTGGGTGGGCAGCTGCTCACCAAGCATCGGTATATTCTAGGAGGCACTGCAACTAGCTCTTATCAATTCCTTCCTGCCCACATAGAAAAAAGTCCCTCACATATAACCCCAGAGATATATATATGTATAGTATTTAATGCACTCGCAATTTCCTTATCCATTGTCTATAGAGAGAAATAACGAGATATTTCTATGAAGTAGTGAAAGGTGTCTGGACGTTTCACCTGCTTCGCTATGGAATTACTACGCTTTATTTAGGGGAGGAGAGCGGGAAAGCTACTGAGCATGTTAGTCCACCACTGAATGCAGAAGAAAGTGGACCAGACTGATAAACAGCAGGGGGCGCCACCAGAGTGAAAAATGTAATATACAGAATTTTTTTTATTTTTTTATTGCATAGGTAGTGCAATAATACTTCATTAGAAATTCCTCATTCATTGCATAGTAATAATTTTCATGGAATAACCACTTTAAGAATAAATTGTCTATGGTCTCTATTACTTCATGCTGTATCACAGCCTGGCAGATCCTATTCAACAAAAGAAATACACTGCCTCGGCACAGCACAATCTATTAAAGAGGATTAGCAGACGGCTTTAGACTAGAGCCTAAACTAGTGCTTTATAGTTGTAAGGAGCACATCCGTCGCCTTCTCGAGGATAAATTCTCACATCATACACTCCTGGTAGATTTTAAAGGTCATGAATGTATAGAATTGTTGCTCTTAAACTTTCCGGAGCTTAACGTGCTCCACTTTGTCATTTCTTTCCACTTGTCGTTAATTGGAATTGAAGGCATGCACATTGGCACAGCCAGCCGCCGGAGGATCTGAGGGACAGACAGAATACGCTCTATCTGCTAACACACTTGAATTTTTCATTTTTCTTATTTTTTCTTATTTTTTTCAGACATCATTTAAATTTGTAATCAATCAGATTTTCTAATGTTTTCCAGATTAAACAGGACCACCTCCAATGGCTTATTATCAGCAATCAGTTTCATGCTGCGGACAGAGAACAGAAGGAGTGCGCAGTCCTCTAAAAATAGTCATCTTTTATTAATATGATGAGCAGAACAAATAGATAGAATGGGTTGTGATTTTCTCGTCTCCAATCTAATCATAAAAGTAGCAGAACAGTTGGGCTCCAAACACAAAAAAAAAAGTGACTACTTTTCAACGTGACGAGCCAAACGAATGCCCAATATGAATTTTCCTCCCGTATTACTTATTTATTCCATTTTACTCATAAAAGAAACCAAACTCATTCTAATCATAGTGTTTAGATTTAATCACATCCGTGCCTATTAAAGTAAGGTTTATGTGCTTATTAAGTCAGTGGAGATATGGCAGTCTTAAAAAATTAAAGGGATATGAACGTTCAAAAAATTCTAACAGTGCGAACTACGAACAGATGCTGCTTACTCTCAAAGTGTTGGTTTACTTTGCCAGTAATGGTTCAACAGAACTGAGAATCTAAGATTATTATTATTATTAGGAAAGGATATTTACTTAAAGGGGTTTTCCAAGACTTTTTAACTGATGACTAGGGAGGGATGAGCGAATTTCATATTTTGAAATTTGTTTTCGGTTTGTGTTGTGGTATTTACTGAATTGCGTTATGGATTCCGTTACCATGGACCATAACGCAATTCCATGACGGAATGCATAACGGGATGCCTTTAGAGGCATTCCATTATTCATTCCGTCATAATTGAAGTCTATGACCGTCCGGTTTCCGTTATGCTGGAGTCCTCTCCTCTGGATAGGTAATCACTATCTGATCATGGGGGTTATACCACCGGGATCCACACCGATCATCTGTTTGAGAAGGCATCATTGCTCTTGTAGGCGTTGCGGCCTTCTCACAGCTTACCAAGCACAGTATCTTACATTGTACACTGTATGTGCTTGGTGTGGCAGCTCTGCTCCATTTATTATGAATGGGGCTGAATTGCGCTTAGGCCATGTGACCAACGAACATGATGTCACTGGCCTAGTGTAAACTGTGAGAAGGCCACAGCGCTACTGGAAGCGCCAGTGCTTTCTCAAAAAGCTGATTGTTGGGTTCCCGGGTATCGGACCCCCACAGATCAGATACTGATGACCTATCCAGACATAGGTCTTCAGTTAAAATGTCTTGGAAGACCCCTTTAATGGAAAACTACATCTAAAATGCATAGGTCCCCTGAGGATTTCTTGAAGGGGTCATCTGGCTAATTCAACCGAATCAGTGAACCAAATCAAGAGGAGTCCTGATCGATTCTACCCGAATCAAAAGTGCTTCAATTGTCCAGAAAATTTGTGTATGACACCCTGAGGTCTCAAAGTCTCTCACTTTTTCATATTTTTATTCTTTCACCCAAATCAAATTGCCAAAAATTCAGATTCGGATCCATCCCAAATTTTTACAAGCTTAGAATCAATTTGCTTATTTCTATTTTAATTAAAAAAAAAAAAGAATTCAGTCTCCTTGAACCACCACTGCTCCTTTTCTGATGGTTCCTAGTCTCCGGCCAGTCTCTACTTCCTGGTGCCTCTTGAAAGACTGAAGGAAGTAGTGCTAATAATTAGTGACTACAACAGTAATCCACCTCCACCAGTGATTAGTTGAGCAGTCATTGGCGGTAGACCTCTTGGAACAGGACCATGGGTTGATCACTTACTAAGGCAACCACTTTTTTATTTAGCTATACACACAGTTGTATTAACTTTTTTACTTTAATCTCAGTGTATGTACTAGGGAAATACTCTCTGCCCCTTTTTTGTTTTGGCGATCCCGTATGTTTCAGAATACCATATGTAGCCCGATGTTCTTTCCTACACAGATTCATCCCAACATGTAAGACCTATATATCGTGCCAAATACAATTTTTTTTATTTTTATCATGGGGCCTGTGCATGAGATATGCAACTGTATGCTTATATAGCTTTTGTAGTATTTGAAGTCAGGAAGACATTTTTCTCCTTTAACATGGCAACAGGTTTGCATCTTATTGGGGTTGTTTGCTTTCCTCTGGATCGACACATCAGGTCTATAGTTTGGGCTATAGTCTTTTTTTTATACATATGCCTTCTTCAATAATTACCCTGTACTGGATGCCTGCTGAAAACTGATCTGGCAGAACAGGAAGTCTCAACCAATTATTAGGCTTAGTGACAAGTGTGAAAACTGCAGGATTAAAAAAAAAAATTCAAATACAGTGGAAAAAAAGCATCTGGAATAAAAAAAATATTTAACATAACTTGATTTTAAGAATTGGTCATGATAACACATTTCCTTTAAGTTCCTTTAACGGTGGAAGAAAGGGAATTAATTTTCCAACATAGCATTGTTACTTTTTGAAAAAAATAAAATTAAATGATGACAAATAGTCTGCATTTTTCTCACACCCTCTGTCAATGTCTCCTCAGAGCGAGAGCAGCAGCTAAAGCAGGTGACACATACACCTCACAGTATTCTAAGCATATCACAGCACAATCTCGCGGCTCAGTGTGACAACAATTGTATCTGCTTTATTGCCTGTGGAGATTATAATACCACATGCTTTGGAGAAAATGGAAAGAAAGATATTTGTTTGATGGTCACATTTCACATAGAAAAAAAAGGACAATTGCTCTATAGTTTTGTATAACACTCTGTCTGACCCAGAGAGGGAACAATTTCTATCCAATCTCCTTCAGTCTGCGTCAGGCAAAATATAACAGCGCACGACACACCTGAAAGGGAAGCTATATTTTATTACAGTACAATGTAGTCACCCTTTCAGGAGTAATTGTCGTTCCTGCTGCTTCTACACTTTTTTTTTTAATGGGCAAAAATACATTTATTTTTTTTTCATTTTTATTAGTGAAATTTATTTCTGTAGGTATAAATTTTTTCTCTAAAACGACAGGTGGGATACTAATGTCACCTTCTCTAAATGAAATAATAATAAAATCATAGAACCTATGCAATTATACCATTAAATATATATCTTCTTTAAAGTTTTTTTTGGGGGGATTTTTATCCAGAGGATAAGTCATTTTATCCAGAGGATAAGTCATCAGTATCTGATTGGTGGGGGTCCGACACCCAGGACCCCTTCCGATCATCTGTTTGAGAAGGCATCGGCACTCGCGGTAGCGCCACAGCCTTCTCTCTGCTCACTAAGTACAGCGCCGTACATTGTATATACTTTGACACCACAATTATTTGGCACAAGACTCCATGAATCATTGTTAAGGTTGTAGGCACATAACCTCGGGATGGGTTACTATTTGCTCAACCTAATTTGACATGTGGTATTTCCATCACAGATATAGCATGCTGGAAATCCTGAAAATGTGCAGTATATATATATACATATATATATATATATATATATATATACACACACACACACACACACACTCACCTAAAGAAATATTAGGAACACCTGTTCTATTTCTCATTAATGCAATTATCTAGTCAACCAATCACATGGCAGTTGCTTCAATGCATTTAGGGGGGTGGTCCTGGTCAAGACAATCTCCTGAACTCCAAACTGAATGTCAGAATGGGAAAGAAAGGTGATTTAAGCAATTTTGAGCGTGGCATGGTTGTTGGTGCCAGACAGGCCAGTCTGAGTATTTCACAATCTGCTCAGTTACTGGGATTTTCCCGCACAACCATTTCTAGGGTTTACAAAGAATGGTGTGAAAAGGGAAAAACATCCAGTATGCGGCCGTCCTGTGGGCGAAAATGCCTTGTGATGCTAGAGGTCAGAGGAGAATGGGCCGACTGATTCAAGCTGATAGAAGAGCAACGTTGACTGAAATAACCACTCGTTACAACCGAGGTCTGCAGCAAAGCATTTGTGAAGCCACAACACGCACAACCTTGAGGCGGATGGGCTACAACAGCAGAAGACCCCACCGGGTACCACTCATCTCCACTACAAATAGGAAAAATAGGCTACAATTTGCACGAGCTCACCAAAATTGGACTGTTGAAAACTGGAAAAATGTTGCCTGGTCTGATGAGTCTCGATTTCTGCTGAGACATTCAAATGGTAGAGTTCGAATTTGGCGTAAACAGAATGAGAACATGTATCCATCCTCTGATGGCTACTTCCAGCAGCATAATGCACCATGTCACAAAGCTCGAATCATTTCAAATTGGTTTCTTGAACATGACAATGAGTTCACTGTACTAAAATGGCCCCCACAGTCACCAGATCTCAACCCAATAGAGCATCTTTGGGATGTGGTGGAACGGGAGCTTCGTGCCCTGGATGTGCATCCCTCAAATCTCCATCAACTGCAAGATGCTATCCTATCAATATGGGCCAACATTTCTAAAGAATGCTATCAGCACCTTGTTGAATCAATGCCACGTAGAATTAAGGCAGTTCTAAAGGCAAAAGGGGGTCTAACACCGTATTAGTATGGTGTTCCTAATAATTATTTAGGTGAGTGTATATATATATTGATATTTCCCCTTAAAACATTAAAGGGACACTGATAGGCCTTCTGAGCATAATTAGCTCTTTATATGCCCCCCCTAGGTCTTATAATAAGTTCCCAATTCATATAAGTATTATCCCTGTGCGCATTATAAAACGTTAAAAATAATCTTTATAATCACCTCTCCTTTCTGCCCAAGGGGCGTTCTTTGTGGCGCATTTGTGCCCAGCCGCGTCCCAACTGCCGGATCCTTAGACACGCCCATCTCATTAGTATTCACTTGGCGCAATGTGATCCCGGCGAGCGAGGGTGCCGGGCGCATGCGCATGATCTCCGAATGTCGGGGACTGGAAAATACCGCCCAGCGAAGTGAATACTAATGAGATGGGCGTGTCTAAGGACCCGGCAGTTGGGACGCGGCTGGGCACAAATGCAGCACAAAGAACGCCCCTTGGGCAGAAAGGAGAGGTGATTATAAAGATTATTTTTAACGTTTTATAATGCGCACAGGGATAATACTTATATGAATTGGGAACTTATTATAAGACCTAGGGGGGCATATGAAGAGCTAATTATGCTCAGAAGGCCTGTCAGTGTCCCTTTAATATGTGCACTGCAATACTGCGCATGACCACTTGGTGTGCTGTTAAGGGAAGAATTTACTACGAACAATTCAAAACACAAAGGGTTGAAATATATTGAGAATATTTTGAAAATATTCTCCTCTGTACAAAAGCTCAGGTATAAGATCTCGTTCCTCAGCAAATTATTTTGGAGAAACCCGTTGCAGTGGACATAAAATGATTAGAACTTCAAGCTATAAAGCTAAATGCTTCTGGTTTCATTCACCCAATGGGATTATAATATATAATGAGCAAACAATAATTTTACCAGCGATGAAGGCCTGTGGTAAAAAGGAATACAGCAATTCGACTTACAATGCCCAATGATTGCATTGATATTGACTGAATTACTACTGTGCAGACTCTCCGGGACCCTGCAGATGTGTGGTAGGTTATGAAACCATAATGAACCTGTGAGAGGCCTTTAGAGAGTAAAGAAAAATGCATTTTGTTTGCATTTCTACAGCAAAATGGCCAGTTGTAAACTAAAAAGGAAGAATAGTAAATTAGCATATAGCTGTTCCGGAAAAAAGGTCTTTGAAATTGGTTCACAAAGAATTATTAACAGGGGTATTTCTTTAACAGTGGATTTTTTAGAATAGTTGCAGGTTTAAAGCCCAGACTTTGATCAGACAAACATTAAAGGAAAAATATGTGTTCAATGTTAGTGCTTTCTTTTTGCATATTTTGATCCACGCAGCCAATACAAAATTGATGAAAAATTTACCAACAGAAAAACAAATTGGATGCAGATCAACCACATAGAGTACAATTAGAGAAGACAACAGTCACAGCAACAATGACTGGACTGGGGGAATTAGACATCAAGGCAACGCCGCAACGTGTATTGGTCCTACCTGGCTCCACAACATGGGTTCATATACAGTTGCAAGAAAAAGTATGTGAACCCTTTGGAATGATTTGGATTTCTGCACAAATTGGTCATAAAATGTGATCTGATCTTCATCTAAGTCACAACAATAGACATTCACAGTCTGCTTAAACTAATAACACACAAAGAATTAAATGTTACCATGTTTTTATTGAACACACCATGTAAACATTCACAGTGCAGGTGGAAAAAGTATGTGAACCCATAGACTAATGACATCTCCAAGAGCTAATTGGAGTGAGGTGTCAGCCAACTGGAGTCCAATCAATGAGATGAGCTTGGAGGTGTTTGTTACAGCTGCCCTGCCCTATAAAAAAACACACCAGTTCTGGGTTTGCTTTTCACAAGAAGCATTGCCTGATGTAAATGATGCCTCGCACAAAAGAGCTCTCAGAAGACCTACGATTAAGAATTGTTGACTTGCATAAAGCTAGAAAGGGTTATAAAAGTATCTCCAAAAGCCTTGCTGTTCATCAGTCCATGGTAAGAAAAATTGTCTGTAAATGGAGAAAGTTCAGCACTGCTGCTACTTTCCCTAGGAGTGGCCGTCCTGTAAAGATGACTGCAAGAGCACAGCACAGACTGCTTAATGAGGTGAAGAAGAATCCTAGAGTGTCAGCTAAAGACTTACAAAAGTCTCTGGCATATGCTAACATCCCTGTTAGCGAATCTACGATACGTAAAACACTAAACAAGAATGGATTTCATGGGAGGATACCACAGAGGAAGCCACTGCTGTCCAAAAAAAAAATTGCTGCATGTTTACAGTTTGCACAAGAGCACCTTGATGTTCCACAGCAGTACTGGCAAAATATTCTGTGGACAGATGAAACCAAAGTTGAGTTGTTTTGAAGAAACACACAACACTATGTGTTGAGAAAAAGAGGCACAGCACACCAACATCAAAACCTCTTCCCAATTGTGAAGTATGGTGGTGGGGGCATCATGGTTTGGGGCTGCTTTGCAGCATCAGGGCCTGGACGGATTGCTATCATCGAAGGAAAAATTAACTACCAAGTTTATCAGGACATTTTGCCGGAGAACTTAAGGTCATCTGTACACCAGCTGAAGCTCAACAGAAGATGGGTGTTGCAACAGGACAACGACCCCAAGCATAGAAGTAAATCAACAACAGAATGGCTTAAACAGAAGAAAATACGACTTCTGGAGTGGCCCAGTCAGAGTCCTGACCTCAACCTGATTGAGATGCTGTGGCATGACCTCAAGAAAGCGATTCACACCAGACATCCCAAGAATATTGCTGAACTGAAACAGTTCTGTATAGAGGAATGGTCAAGAATTACTCCTGACCGTTCTGCACGTCTGATCTTCAACTACAGGAAACGTTTGGTTGAAGTTATTGATGCCAAAAAAAGGTTCAACCAATTATTTAGAGATGGGACGGGGGATTCTTCGAATCCACGAATCCCTTGAATCTTGCTGGATTCGTGGACTCGAATCCCGACGTAATTTACCGGATACGAATCCTGCAGGGCACTCTAGAAGATGAGCGCTTCGCTGCTGCGACAGGGGAGGGAGAGGCGTTTCCTTTCCCTGTTCCTCTGATAGGCTGCCGGCACAAGGCCCGCAGCCTATCAGAGGCCGATGCAGGCGGCGCAATGACGTCATCGCGCCGCCTGAGCCGTACAGCGCGGGACACAGGCCAGAAGAGGCCTGCATCGCAGCGGAGGTAAGTAAAAGTGTTTTTTTTTTTATCTGTTACTGGCACATTGGCAAGGGGGAGAGGTGAGAGGCACTATGATACTACTGGCACATTGGGGGGGGGAGGCACTATGATACGGGCACATTATGTGGGGAGATGGCACTATGATACTACTGGCACATTGGGGGGGGCACTATGACACTGGCACATTATGGGGGGAGATGGCACTGATACTACTGGCACATTGGGGGGGAGGCACTGATACTGGCACATTATGGGGGGAGATGGCACTATGATACTACTGTCACATTATGGGGGGAGATGGCACTATAATACTGGCACATTGGGGGGGAGATGGCACTATGATACTGGCACATTGGGGGGGAGATGGCACTATGATACTGGCACATTGGGGGGGAGATGGCACTATGATACCGGCACATGGGGGGGAGGAGAGAGGCACTCCGCACTTGATGCTGGCACATGGGGGGAGGAGAGAGGCATTTGATACTGGCACATGATTAGGGGGGCATCTTTGGGGACACTTACTGGCACATTATTGGGTGGCACTGTGGGGCCACTTCTTATTGGCACATTATTGGGGGGCACTATGGGGGCATCTACTGAGGCCACAAAGAAGGGGTATTTTATATGGGGGGCTCTGTGTGGTACTAGTATTATCAGGGGTATTATCTGTTTCTGCAGTATAGTATTGGGGAGCACAGCGGAACAGTATTGGGGGTGTTAGGATGATTTGTCCAGAAGATGGGAGGATGATGGAAAAGTAGTAAACTAAGATTTCTTTTTGTCAAACTGCAGAGACGAAAAATGGCTGAAAAATGGTGGTCTGGCCTGAAGGTCTGAAAGGAGAAGATGAGGAAAGAGAACATCTACATCAAAGGAGACGTCACTGGATGTAAGAGGTATGTGGCGCTGTATTACCCTGTATGTTCTGTAGTGATAGGAGCAGGGGCGTAACGATCACGGTCATATAGGGTGCGACCGTGACTGGGAGGTGGAGGTGGAGGTTCAGACAAACTGACGCGGTCTGACTTTGTTTCTTACACCGTTCACACAATTATGTACAGGATTCGTAGGATTCGAGAGTCGAAAGATTCAATATATTCGAGAACCTTTTCGAATTCGGATTTGAAAAAAATTGGATTCATCCCACCTCTACAATTATTAAATCCAAGGGTTCACATACTTTTTCTACCTGCACTGTGAATGTTTACATGGTGTGTTCAATAAAAACATGGTAACATTTAATTCTTTGTGTGTTATTAGTTTAAGCAGACTGTGATCGTCTATTGTTGCGACTTAGATGAAAATCAGATCAGATTTTATGACCAATTTGTGCAGAAATCCATATCTGTCACGGGGCGCCAAAAGTGCACTCGGTCTCCCATTAGCCGCAGACCTGCTGCTTAGCTTCGGGAGCGAGGATCTGTGTTTGGCCTCGTTCCCAGGGCAGCTTTGCTAGCTGGGAGGCTCCCTGCTCCTAGGTCTGCCTTGAGCACCGAGCTGATCACTCGGTGCTCGACTTGTCTGTCTGTCGGTCATGTGACACTGGCCATGCTGGTGTAAGGCGGGGATGGCACACCGGGAAAAATAGTGACGGCTGGGGACTAAGTAACGAGAGATGGCTGCCGCCATCAGGCTGCGGAAAGCCTCAGTGTTCACAAGCCTAAATTGCAACATGTCCAGGGCCAGCAATTTTGAAAGGTGCGCATTTAGTGCTATGGTCTGTGGGTGGGTGGCTGGGTATTTGCGCTTTCGTTCAAAGGTCTGGGGTATGGACATCTGTACTCTGCGCTGGGACACAGAAGTGGATGTGCTAGCTGATGGTGCTTGCGAAGGTCCAGGTGCAGGGCGGGAGGCATCCAGACCTGCGTCTTGGACAGGAGATTGGCCAGCACGTAACACAGGGGAAGAGGAGGCAGTGGTGTGACCCGCAGACACCGATTGTGAACCCAGGCGTTCGGCCCACCTATTAGGATGCTTTGATGCCATGTGGTGGATCATGCTGGTGGTGGTGAGGTTGCTACTGTTTACGTCCCTGTTCATTTTGTTCTACGGCACAGGTTGCGAATGACAATTCCTTTATCGTCCGCACCTTCCTCAAAAAAGTGTCAGGCTGCGAAACACCTACCCCTTACCAAGGGAGATTGCCGCAAGGGAGGAGGGGGGTTCCAGGGAACAGTTGCGGGCCTGTTTGGTGTGGCCCGACTTCTCCCTTTTGCCACCCCACTGTCTCTTCCAGCCTGTTGCGGTGCTGCGGATCCCTCCCTCTCTGTACTGCTGCCCTCGCAAGGCTTGCTACCTTCCCAGGTTGGGTCAGTGATTTCATCGTCCACCACCTCCTCTTCCAGTTCCTCACTCTGGTCATCCTCCTGACTTGTTGACCTAACAAGAACCTCACTAATTGACAACTGTGTCTCATCCTCATCATCAACCTCTTGAGACACTAATTGCCGTTGACTTATTGGAAAACTGTGTCTCATCATCATCCACCTCATGAAACAATAATTGCCATTCCCCACCATCATCTTCTTCTGACTGTGGATGCTCAAGAGTTTGGGAATCAGTGCACAAGATCTCTTCATGTCCATCTTCTAGCGGGCTTGGTGAGAGGCCCAAATCAAGGAATGGCGATGAAAAGAGCTCCACGGAATATCCAAGTGTGGGATCACTTGTTTGCCAAGACTCTCTATGGTGGGAGGAAGGAGGTTCAGGGTGAGGATTCTGTTGACCAGACTCTTTGCTACTGAGACTGGACTTTGTGGAAGACAGGTTGGTGCTTAACCGACTGGAAGCATTATCTGCTGCAATCCAACCCACCACCTGGTCGCACTGGTGTGACTTCGAGAGTGGTGTCCTGCGCCGCCCTGCAAACTGGGACATGAAGCTAGGTATTGTGGATGAGTGTGTTTCCTGTGCTCTAGCAGCAGGCACAGTTTCACCGGGCCCAGGGCCACGGTCTCTGCGTGCACCATCAGCAGCATGGACACTTACCCGTCCCTTACTGTTCGCCTTGAGCATATTAAATGGTATATATGCTTGCAAGTATGTCACACGTACAGTACCGCAAGTGTATGCGCAAATAAATTACACTAAATGTCACAGATATTTAGGATGTGCAAATGTTATACAGGAGATGTAGCGCAGATAATGTTGCTGTCAGCAGCGGCCAAACAATTGCGCTGAATGTCACAGATATTTAGGATGCGCAAATGTAACACAACAGATGTAGCAGAGGTTGTGTCACTGTCAGCAGCAGCCAAACAATTGCACTCAATTTAGCGCAGGTTGCGCTAATATAGTAATAATATCAGTGGCGTAGGGATCGCCATAGCAGCCATAGTAATGGCTATGGGGCCTTACGCCACTGGGGGCCCGCCGCCAACTGAGGATTAAAAAAATAAAAATAAAATTCATGTGGCAAGTGGGCCGGGCGTGGTGCTGTGATAGGGGGCGGTCGGACTCGGAGCCGGAGGGCGGAGGTAGAGAGGCAGTCTGGGAGGTGGTTCGCCGGAAGTGGAGGAGGCGGAGTCGCAGACTTGGAGCGGCACGTACAAGAATAGGAAGCTGCGAGGTGAGGTAAGCTGCTGGAGTGTGGGTGGGTCAAGTGCCGGGGACCACTGTGCCAGCTCACTCCTGCAGCTGCATAGGTCCCAAATGTCGCGGGCGGCTGCCTGCATGTCCCGGCTTATGATAAGCCCGGCCATGCAGGCAGGGTGCTGCTGCCTCTCACTCACTGTGCGATGCTGCCTCCTTGGCTCCGCCTCCTCACACAGCCAGGGAAAAGAGTTTGGGAGCCTTGAGAGAGAGAGACTTGCAGAAGGAGGGGCCGGGTCCCAGGAAAACAACCCGATCATTGCCTCCTCCTTCTGCAGTCCTCCGTGCTCCTGACATGCCCCACGTTCTTCTGTGATCACCAGAGGGTGACCACTCAGTGTGGCTGCTCCTGCCTTTCTTCCATCACTGCAGAGTTGCTTCCTGTCCTGCTTGTTGCTGGCCTGTCTTCAAACTAGTAAGCTAATAAGGTCCTTTTTTTTTTTTCTTCTTTTGTACAGTTGTTTAATTTTAACCCCTTGAGGCTCAGCCATGTCACAGTGACTGAGCTTTTTCCATTAGCCAAATAGTGAGTCTCAGCCAGCACCACTCCCCTCCCATGATGTCCCATTTACTTATAATTAGGACACGCTGTAAGATTTAGCATGGAGAAGTAGTACTTGTCCATGCTAAATCTTTAGAGTGTGTCCTTAGTAGGTGTTGTCAGTAGTTACTGTCACTCAGCGCTGCTGTCACCACCAAGTATCGCTGATGACCCACCTTTAGGGTCCAGTCACACGACCACAGTGTTCCCTTTGTGTTCCCATTGTTCATTCCGTAGTCCTGGCGACTGACAAAAAACGTGGCTTCCTCAAAGGGCCTGAGCAAATGGCAGGTGTCACGCATGAGCTGCCACTGGCTGACATTGAAGTTACACAGTGGAGTACTCCTATCCGCTTGCATCATCAAGAAATCGTTGATGGCCTTTCTCTGTTAGTACATTCAGTCCAACATATGGAGTGTGGAATTCCAACGGGTAGAAACGTAGCATATTATCTATGTTGGGGGATGCCGTTCCGCCGCTGCAGCTCAAGGAGGGTGTGTTTTGCGGTGTACGAGTGGCTGAAGTGCATGCATAGTTTCCTGGCCATTTTTAGGATGTCTTTCAGATGGGTGGAAGACTTCAGGAACCGCTTGACAACCAGAATGAACACGTGTGCCATGCAGGGCGCATGGTTCAGCCTTCCTTGACGCAGCGCCGACACCATGTTCTTCCTGTTGTCGGTCAGCATGGTTCCGATTTTGAGTTGTCGCAGAGAAAGCCAGGATTCGATTTCTTGATGCATCCCACGGAGCAGTTCCTCCCCTGTGTGACTCCGTTCGCCAAGGCAAACCAGGTGCAGAACAGCATGACACCACCGAGCCCTGCACATGTGGTATGCTGGAGGGGCACTGTGACTTGTCCCTGCAGTGGAGGCTGAGGACATGGTGGAGGATGAGGAGGCAGAGGCGGACATTGTCGCAGGATCAACGGCATGACAATGTGGAGGTGGAAGTAGCATGACCTGGCCAAGTTGATGGTGTAACTGCGCAGGAACCACAGTCACTCAGTGAGCCGTAAAGGACATGTATTGTCCCTGACCGTAGTTACAGCTCCACACGTCCGCGCTGCCACACCGCCGAGTACCTGATTTTCCCCCCAACACTACCCACCGGCTGACTGCTACCGCCACTGTTTCCGTGAACATGTGCGCCACTCCTTTCGGGCAGGTAGGCTGCTACAAAGCGGGTGGTCTACCCCTTGCCCATTTGGCTACTGACCTCCCACTGCTGCCACCCTGCTGACTCCCAGCCACGCTAGCGACTTGCTGGCTCCGCCGATGGCACGCGGGCAAGCTGCCATCCTCTTCTCCTAATGATGACAAAGCCCCTTCTTCACCCGGCTCCTAAGTGCGATTGGCTTCATCATTATCGAGTAGTTTCTGCACATCACTGATGTCGTCCTCAACAGTCTCTGGGTCAGGAGCCTGACCGCTCGCAACACAAGCTCCCGCGCCACTCTTCTCATCATTACTTGCCCTCCTAGCGGAGTAAGCTGCAGATGTCTCCTCCAGATCTTGGCTGGGCAGTAGATGCTGACTGTACTGTAGTAGCTATTCCTCAGTGAAAAGTGGAGCTGAGCCCACGGCATCTAGTACTTCTCACGGTGAGGGAACAGAAAAGGCCAGAGGAAGGTTGAGGACAGTTGAGGGCACAGGGCCTGCTCCCGGGCCATGCCAACTAAGGGTTGTGTCTGAAAAACCCACCGACTGTTGGCTGGGGGTGTCTGATATAACTTGGGATGAAGTGGATGACCGAGTTAACAAATTAAGAACCGCTGGGTTGCTAGTCAAGACACAACCACTAGATGACACTGGGAGCTCAGTCCTCTCGCTGCGACTCCTGCTGCCACGCCCCTTTACTCTGCTGTGACCTCTGCTTGCGCCAGAAACATTCAGGCTTCTGCCACTCCTCTGTGCATGGCCTGGCACGTCTCTGCCTGACATACTTGTAGCTGAATTAAACAAATTAAACGGAAAATAAAACACCCCTAAAAGTGACGAATATATTTTTCTTTTTGTACTGAAATAGTCCACTAAACGCTTTTACCACAATTAACTGCAGAAATGCACTGAGAATATAGTTTTCTTGTTTTACTGAAATACGACTCTATACGCTTTGATGAGAAAAAACTCAAAGAGTGAAGTGAGTATATAGTTTTCTTGAAGTACTGAAATACACCCCTATACGCTTTCATGAGAAATAACTGCAGCAGTGAACTGAGAATAAATATTTCTTGTTGGACGGAAATAGGCCACTATACACTTTGACCAGAAAAAAATTAAAGAATCTAATTGAAGAGCGTATATATATTTCTTGAAGTACTGAAATATAGTGATGAGCGGCAGGGGCAATATTCGAATTCGTGATATTTCACGAATATTTGGTAGAATATTTGTCATATATGTGCAAATTCAAGATTATTTTCTTGATCGTGAAAAATTGCCAATATAATATTCGCGCGAAATACAGGCGTGAGTCACTATAGCTACATTTGTCAAGCTGCTAGAAGTTTTCTGAGACTGGAGAAAAAGGTTGGCATGGCAGAACATTACAATAGCTTTATATGCAGATAGAGTGCTCCAATATATTCGCGATTTCGAAATCGGCACTAATGATGCAAATATTCTGACTACTTATTAGTGATTGGTGCACTAAATATTGTTGTGAACTTGTGACATCACAGCACTATGTATGTATGTAGCATACATACATACATACATACATACATGCAGCTCCACACGTCCGCGCTGCCACACCGCCGAGTACCTGATTTTCCCCCCAACACTACCCACTGGCTGACTGCTACCGCCACTGTTTCCGTGAACATGTGCGCCACTCCTTTCGGAACTGGGAGTTATAAGGCAAGTTGTTTTTAGGGTCAGCCACCGATAAGTGGGGTCGCTCTCTAGGGGGTGATTCTTCCACATTTAGGCGGGAGACCTCTCCGCTTTCAGGCAGGGCCTGATAAAATCTCTAGGGACATATCTCCCACTCCTATTCCCTTATTTTCATTTGAAAGGGGGGAAAAGATAACACCGCTAAAACATTTTTGGATCCTTTTTACAGTGGACCATTCTACAACTAAGATCGTTTGGATCCACCTATCAGAACCTAGACCCGCCACACCAGCCTGGAGTATTTGTGCATCAAACCGTGAGTGGTTATAACAAAATTCAGTGCCTGAGATACACTTATATATGGTGAACGTGGTGTTATGTATCTTGGATGCATGTTTATTTGCCAGATAACTAATTGCAGTCATTTACAATATTTATCGAATTGTGGGACCTATTTTAGTAAATATCTAATATAAAAGTTAAGTTTTAAGTAGGTTAATTTTTCAGTGAATTACAGTTTATAATACCTACACAAATATGTATTAATACCACTGTGAATCTCTAAATAGGGGAGGGGGGAAAAAGGGGATTACATTACAGTTTTCAAATATACCTATGAACTGAGTTGAAGTTGCTGAAACCACTCCTATCAGGTTAAGGAGCCAATAGTCTCTTCTTAAGGAATACCCCTTTTGTGATGTCATGTCTGCTATATATGTGAATGTATTTTTAAATAAACGGGGGTCTTGCTCAGGGAAGTGAGGAAGTGCTTTCCCATGAAACTACCTAGTGTGTCTGGTCTCATTATGAAAGCTGTATGGCATGCACATACTTATACTTCTAATTGATTTGGCACCACACAAGCAAGAAGGAGAAGCGCATGAATTGCACTGATAGCTCTTCCATCCAGTGATGTCTCTTTGATGTAGATGTTCTCTTTCCTCATCTTCTCCTTTCAGACCTTCAGAACAGACCACCATTTTTCAGCCATTTCTCATCTCTGTAAATCTTAGTTTACTACTTTTGCCTAATCCTCCCATCTTCTGGACAAATCATCCTACCACTCCCAATACTGTGCCGCTGTGTTCCCCAATACCACTCCCAATACTGTGCCGCTGTGTTCCCCAATACCACTCCCAATACTGTGCCGCTGTGCCTTAAAATAACTGCACCCAGCAAATAGTGCCCCTGAGACTAATAGTGTAAACATAATGTCCCCCAAAAATAATTGTGGTAAACTGATACTGTGCCAAGGTGCCCCCACAGTAATAGTGCTCCCAAAAGTCCCACCAATAGGAATAATTATCTGCTAGAGCACACATGGTAGTAATAGTCCTCCTACAGTGCCCCCAACATGTCCCCACTGTGCAGGGCCGGCTCCAGGATCATGTGGGCCCTTGGGCGATAAAGTCTCAGTGGGCCCCCTTACACAGTGGTAACTCTCTGAGTACAGATAATACAGTAGATATCACCTGCAGTCCTATGTAACAGCATAGATAACACAGTCATGGCTATCTGAGTACAGAAAATGTAGTAGTGTTACCTGCAGTCCTATGTAAAACCACAGATAACACTAGTGCTGATAATGTGATAGTGTTACCTGTAGTCCTATGTAAACCACAGATAACACTAGTGTAGATCATGTAGTAGCATTACCTGCGTCCTTAGTGTGCCTCCCTGTGCCTCTACCACGGACTCCATGCTGGCGGTGCTGCCTCCGCCTCCATCTTCATCTTGCCCCGCACAGAATGTCCTGATGCAGCTGTGTCAAGACAAAGGGAACACTGTGGGCATGGTGATGGTGACACACACACAAGGACACACACACACACAGGGACACACACACACACACAGGGGCAGACACACACACACACACAGGGACACACACACACACACACACAGGGACAGACACACACACACACACAAGGACACACACACACACAGGGGCAGACACACACACACACACAGGGGCAGACACACACACACACACACAGGGGCAGACACACACACACACACACAGGGACACACACACACACACAGGGACAGACACACACACACAGGGACAGACACACACACACAGGGACAGACACACACACACAGGGACACACACACACACACAGGGACAGACACACACACACACACAGGGACAGACACCTGTGTAATCATCAACCAACTTCTATCTAAAAGGGAATTCCACCTTTAGTTATGCTCCAACCTTTTGTTACCTTATAATATGACTCCCACTGATTCCCAGTACTGAGGGGACATGGACTGAGGTTTAAAAGGGAATTATCAACACCACAGAAGCACTCCGTAGTGCTTCCCATTGAGCGATTGCGGACCCATTCAAGTGAATAGGTCCGCATCCGTGATGCAAACGGCCGGTGTGCCTGAGGCCATAGACACAGAAAGGGGCACACACACAGGGACAGACTGACACACACACACACAGGGACAGACAGACAGACACACACATCATGGCCCTCAGAGTCAGAATACACCTGGATCTGTATGATAAACCCCCTTAATTGCACCAGATTCCACTTCACTTGAACCCCACTTCCCCTGAGTGCTCCACCTGCCCCCTCATATATGAGCTCCATATGCTTCCCCTCATGAAGTTCTATGTTCTCCAGCAGCACATCCTACCTCACTCTGCATCTTGCAGGCACACACAGCCCCAATTCCTTCAACAAGCTGCTGCTGCCGTCAGGGTTTGTCATGTGACCATGAAGGAGCATGTGACCTGTGATGTCACAGAACTCCTTCTAACAACTACATTCTAGCATAGGATCGATCATTTACCGAAACAACTCCATCTACCCTGGTCTGAGTTCTGGGGCCGCTTACCCCAGCAGTGCACATGGCGAAAATTGTCTGCATTGCTGGGGTAAGCTGCCCTAGAATTCAAAACAGGCAGGACACAGCTGCAGAAGTGAGCGGGAACAGTGGGCCCCCCCAGGAGCAGGGGGCCCCGGCACTTGCCCGGTTTTGCCGGGTGGTGGCGCCGGCCCTGCCACTGTGCCCCAGAAGTAATAATGCTCCCATAGTGCCCATACTAGTAATCATGTTCCCCATAGACCCCCAGTAGTAATAAAGTCCATCATAATGCCCCCCAGTAGTAATAATTCTCCTTATAATGTGCCAGTGCAAAAAATATCCCCTTTTAAATTCCCCCAGTTGATCTAATGTCCCCATAGTGCCCCCATAATGTGCCAGTATATAATATCTATATATAGTGCCCCCAGTAAATGCCCCCATAGTGCTCCTCTCCCCCCTTCCTCCTAGTGCCCCCCATAATGTACCAGTATAAAATGCCCCATATATAGTGCCCCCATAGATAAGCCCATAGTACTCCTCTTTCCTCCCCCATAGTACCCACCATAATGTGCCCCAGTATAAAATGTCCCTATACAGAGCACCCCATATAAAATACCCCTTATTGTGGCCTCAGTAGAAGCCCCCATAGAGTTCCTCTCCCCCTTCCCCTATATAAAATACCCCTTCTTTGTAGCCTCAATAGAGGCCCCCATAGTGCCACCCAATAATGTGCCAGTAAGAAGTGCCCCCATAGATGCCCCCCAATAATGTGCCAGTAACAAGTGCCCCATAGATGCCACCCAATAATGTGCCAGTAACAAGTACCCCCATAGATGCCCCCCAATCATGTGCCAGTAACAAGTGCCCCCATAGATGCTGCCCAATCATGTGCCAGTAACAAGTGCCCCCATAGATGCCCCCCAATTATGTGCCAGTAACAAGTACCCCCATAGATGCCCCCCAATCATGTTCTAGTAACAAGTGCCCCCATAGATGCCCCCCAATCATGTGCCAGTAACAAGTTCCCCCATAGATGCCCCCCAATCATGTGCCAGTAAGTAGTACCATATAAAAAAATAAACACTTATACTTACCTCCATCAGGCTGGCAGCGATGCGATGCAGGCCTCTTCCGGCCTGTGTCCTGTGCTGTACGGCTCAGGTATCAAAGGAACGGGGAAGGGAGACGCCTCTATCTCCCCTGCCCCGCCGCAGCACATCTTTCTATATTGCTGTCCTGAAGACAGCGATCCAGATGACTATGGAGATGAGCGCTTCCACAATGGAAACACTGATCTCACTGTGCCCTGCCGCCACCCCCCACTTGTCACCAGGGCCGCGCCGCCTGGCGCCATTGCCTCACTTTGCCTAATTGGCGGTGCGGCCCTGCTAGCGGCTACTGGAATTTTGCGCCCGGGGCAACACCCCCCCACGCTACGCCACTGGCCAGCAGGGTTAAAGAGGCAGCTGCCTTGGGCCCTCCAGGAGCAACTGGACCCGGGGCAGCTGCCCCTTTTGCCCCGCGTTTAATACGGCCCTGTGCGATCAGTAAGGTGAAGCCAAAGAAATTAGAATGAAAATTTTATCGGCTTCAGCTAACTATTTTATGGAACTTTCACAAGGTATCTGTTAGTTATTATCAGCTTATCCTATGGAAAAATGGCAATAACAGGACTTTTAGAGCTGCCACTTCCCGGGACTTTAATGGCCAAATTCTGCTATGTTGTTGGGACTGTGCTTAAACTCTAATATCTAAGGTCAACTTGAGAATCTAACTTGAAAAAGTTTGGTTTTGAGTTGAAAGAAAATGGCCGCACTGGTGCATGGAGATAGGAAAATGGATGATATTGAAGCAGAAATGAAAGTAGATTTTGGAGCGGCCACCGCTACAAAAATATCAGTATTATAAATCAAAATTAAAAGGATTCACTTCAACAATTCCAAATCGGTTTCTTTAAAGCCTTCTCCAATTTAAATTATAAATTGCAAAGTAACCACCTCCAAACCCAAAACGTTGCCATAGACTTGATCTCCATGGCAGCCACTGGACACAACATTAATTCACCGCCACATATGAGATGGCTTTTGAGTCTGAATTTATTGAAGCCAATGGGAACTAATGAAAAGGCATTTTTCATGTCTGTTACATTTGACTTAGCACTAAGTTGCTTAATGAATTGCATTTCAGATTCACTTACAGGCTCATTAAGGATTTACATACTAACATTTTAAATGATACACCAGAAGATGAATTATGAGGACTGGCTAGGAGTTGACTTTCCTCATAATATCATAGCCAGACAACAGACAGTGTGCATTGGTCAATTTTGTATTACTGGCCAACATAGAAGGGCATAAGCACATTCCATGGGGTCTTTATTAGGATTTTCCAGGAGTACAAAATTGATGCCCTATCCTATGTAGATGGGTGGGTCTTTAGTTTACTTTGGCAGCTTAAAGAATCCCAGTATGATGCTGTTCAAAAAAGTGAAATCATGCAAACCCCTATAGCAGTGCCTGTCATAAGAATCCCATAACAGTAATGGTGTCCTATACCTGTGACAGCCACAAGACCCCTACAACAGAATGCATTATCTCTAAAAATTATGTAGACAGTTAAAGGATTTTTCCAGGAATAGAATACTGAACGATAGGTCATCCATATCTGATCGGTGGTGGTTCAACTTCAGGTACCCCCACCGAGCAGCTGTTTGAAGAGCCTGCAGTGATCTAGTGCACTCTGTGGCCTCAATCTAGACCAGTGATGTCACGTTCATCAGTCACATGACCTATGTGCAGCTTAATCCCATTAAAGTGAATGGATCTGGGCTGCAATATGAAGCACAGCCACTATAGCATGTACCGCACTGTGTTTGATATGTTGTGAAGAGGCTACATCGCTCAATGGAGTTTGGCAGCTTCTTCAAACAGCTGATCGTTAGAGGTGCTGGGTGGTGGATCACCATCAATTGGATATTGGTGACCTATCCTGAGATAGATTCACACTAAGAGAAAATTAACTAAAAGCTAAGACTCAAAAGCAAGGACTAGACTAAAATCACCACAAAAGCAAAACTACACTGACAAGATACAAACTAGGTGTTATGGATAGTGAGTGTGGACCCACTGTGCCAACTAAATGGTTTGGCTTTGGGCTAAACACTAAGGGTGTTATTCTGGTGCTCCCCCAGTATTTAGACTTTAACCCCTTTACAGGTATCTGGACTTCACTACAGGTGAGCAACCCAACTGCAACCTTTTAGGATAGTACAAGCATAGTTCGCTGCTCACCTACTGGGATCAGGGATTCCAGTGTAAGCACTAGTATCTTTAGGCACAGAAAACCCAGCAAAAACACAGATACAGTCTGAACAGCACCTTATACTGATTAAATGGTTTTTGGCAGAACTTGACTGTACGAAACTAGGCTGGAAGGCTGAGACGCAGGGAAACTGCACCATAATTGCAGATGGAATCGGAACGGTGTCTAATAGCTGAACTGCAGATATTTTCAACACTGAACTGGAGACACTAGGAGAATTTTCAGGCAGGGTAGTGGTGGAGTCAGGAACAAGACAGGCAGGAACCAATACTGTAGCACAGACAGGCAGACAGACTAGGAGAAGTTAAACATGGACTTGAACTGAAACTGAACTGTGAGTTCAGAAGTACACACGCAGGATTGGTAGATGGCGGGAACACAGACGGTAACATAGGCTGGATAATGCAAGTAAATTGCAAGGGAAAGGCTGAAGCACTAAGTCTTCCAAACATCTTTGCTGGTCAGAGGAAACCATAAGGCTCAGGCACCCTCTGCCTGGAGAGGGTGCCTTAAATATCCAGGGACTCTCAGCCATTGGCTGGAGAAGGCTTACTGAGCTTGTGTATTGGCCCTTTAAAAGGTTTAGACATGAGCGCTCGCACCCTAAGGGCACACTAGGCAAGTTGATGGAGGATGCGACATGGAGAGGGTGCCGGAGACCAGGGTGCCGGATGCTATGGTAAGTGGTGGGGTATCCGTGTCCACAAGGGTACTGCAGACCTAACACTAGACAACAAATAATATACTAGAAAAATATGAGATGAGAGGATAAGAGCTCACATTATAACCAGCAACCCATTGTAGAAGTCAGAAATATATATATTTTTTTTAAAGTTCAACCAACCAGGAGCT
Source organism: Bufo bufo (assembly GCF_905171765.1). Classification (NCBI taxonomy): domain Eukaryota; kingdom Metazoa; phylum Chordata; class Amphibia; order Anura; family Bufonidae; genus Bufo; species Bufo bufo. The sequence goes on along the minus strand of NC_053398.1, from coordinate 121,162,304 downwards.
CCCTTTAAAACAAGCAACTGCCCAAAACAAGCTAATAGACAGGAGAAGATGAAACAGCAGGAGTATTCCTATAGCTGATCCTAACATGCCCTTTAACAACTCCTGACCTGACGTATGTATATACATATACAGTTGCAAGAAAAAGTATGTGAACCCTTTGGAATGATATGGATTTCTGCACAAATTGGTCATAAAATGTGATCTGATCTTCATCTAAGTCACAACAATAGACAATCACAGTCTGCTTAAACTAATAACACACAAAGAATTAAATGTTACCATGTTTTTATTGAACACACCATGTAAACATTCACAGTGCAGGTGGGAAAAGTATGTGAACCCTTGGATTTAATAACTGGTTGAACCTCCTTTGGCAGCAATAACTTCAACCAAACGTTTCCTGTAGTTGCAGATCAGACGTGCACAATGGTCAGGAGTAATTCTTGACCATTCCTCTTTACAGAACTGTTTAAGTTCAGCAATATTCTTGGGATGTCTGGTGTGAATCGCTTTCTTGAGGTCATGCCACAGCATCTTAATCGGGTGGAGGTACTACCTCCAAAAGACAGGAGCAGAAGGAGCTCAGTAGATTTGTAAGACCGTGTACCGGGGTGGGCTCTCCAGGATACAGGGAAGTCACAATCGAGGAAATCAACACCGACACCAGCTTTTATGAAAACAGAAACTTTACTGAACAGAAGTATTAAACACAATTTCAAATGTAATGAACATATAATAAAGTTACATATGCTCGGCTTGAATGCCGAGACCTCTGGGCTGCACAGCACGGCGCCCCAAGATGGCCGACAGACACCACTTGCGATAATTTGCGGGCACAATGCGGACACAACTATCACTGCCTCTCCGTAGCGCTTCTTACCCTAGGAAACTGGAACAATTGTGTGGGGTGCAAGATATAGGCGGCCCGCGGTGCAGCACAAGAGCACGCAATCTTACAGGTTTATACAATAGTTTTTTCTCCCCTTCTTCCTAAACCGACACAGTAGCAAGTGTCCGTAATACTCCCAGTCAAGACGCTGGAGTAGCTGAAGTTTGAAGTGAAGTCCCTTGTTGATCCTGGAGTGAACTATAACCTTATTACTAGTAAGTCCTGGTGTTGGGTAATTTCAGAATCTTTATAGCACAATCCTTGCAGCCTGCCTCACCCAGAGTCCCTAACTGACTAACAAACTGCAGGCTAGATCACAGTCTCTAGTTTTCTTCCAGGCTTCCACAATATACTGTGGTGCGTGCACGATCTGGCTTACCGACTCGGATCTGTTCTTCATTCGATGGTGACTAAAACCAAATAACAAGTCTGTCCATCCACAACGAGGCCCTGCAGGGTCTGTAGCTCCGTCCCATAGCTTTTCCAGCCTTCCGGGAACCGATCCTCTCTTTCCTAGACGACATCTGGATTGCTGACCATTATCAGTCACTTCCAACAGTGACTCTCACTGACGCCTGGATGCCACTAGATGCTGCCTTCCAGCTCCTGTCTCTGCAAAACATGCCTGCCGAGTCATTTCCTGGTTCTTCTTCAGCTAGTAACCACACCTCTCAATGCATATTCAATTACTTGCAGTATGTTAGCTGTGTGGGGAAACAGCGGCCTCTTGTGGCAAAATGCAGGATGACAGTTCTAATAAAGTATTGTGTACAGAAACAGTATGAGCTGTTTCTCCATCTTAGGCTACTTTCACATATGCGTTTGGTGCGTATCCGTCTTGTATCTGCACAGACGGATCCGCACTGATAATGCAAACGCTTGTATCCATTCAGAACGGATCCGTTTGTGTTACCATGAACAAATTCAAAACGGATCCATCCTGAACAACATTGATAGTCAATGGGGGACGGATCCGTTTTCAATTGCACCATATTGTGTCAGTAAAAACAGATCCGTCCCCATTGACTTACATTGTAAGTCAGGACGGATCTGTTTGGCTCCTCATTGTCAGGTGGACACCAAAACGCTGCAAGCAGCATTTTGGTGTCCGCCTCCAGAGCTGAATGGAGGAGGAACGGAGCCAAACTGATGCATTCTGAACGGATCTTTATCTATTTAGAATGCATTGGGGCTAAACTGATCCGTTTTGGGCCGCTTGTGAGAGCCCTGAAACGGATCTCACAGGCGGACCCAGAAACAGCAGTGTGAAAGTAGCCTTACAGATTGACATCTAGTTTTATGAGAAAACATTCAAGATATCTTGCATTTTATTCATTTAAATCTCTATCCTTTCTCTACATAGGAGTACAGCAGGCGGTCCTACTTAGTGACTGACAGCCAGGGCCGGCCTTAGGTGTTCAGGCGCCCTGTGCGAGCTAACCTTGTGGCGCCCCCCCCCCCCCAAAAAAAAAAAAAAAAAACACTGCTTGTTGCTGGCATCATGGCATAGGCTGACTGACTATCCAACCATATAGTTACCAGCCCGCACACCCCAAAGGCCGGTGTAATGTTTTACTTCCCTACTTCGTGAGATTTCCCTACCTTCGTCACTTCCGGTCGCACCGGACATGACGTGAGGAGGTGTGCAGCGCCGCGCAGGCGCACAACGACAGGTTAGGGAAATTTCACAGCAGAGTGCGCATGCGCCGGGAGCCTCGCCGGCGGTTAGGGTAGGGAAAAACTATGGGCCAGTGCGCAGGCGCAGTGATCGGATGGATGTTCTCAGCTGGACACCGGCCGACACTGCGCATGCACCAGGAGCCTCACCAGCGGTTAGGGAAGGGAAAAATTACGTACGGGTCAGTGCTTTTTCCCTACCCTAACCGCTGGTGAGGCTCCCAGCGCATGCGCAGTTTCGGCCGGTGTCCAGCTGAGAACATCCATCCGATCACCGCACCTGTGCACTGGCCCATAGTGCGCCCCCCCCCAATACCCCAGTATAATAAACATTGGTGGCGCAGTGGGCCCCCCCAATATAACAAACATTGGTGGCGCAGTGCGCCCCCCCCCAACACCCCAGTATGATAAACATTGGTGGCGCAGTGCTGCCCCCCCCCAACACCCCAGTATAATAAACATTGGTGGTGCAGTGGGCCCCCCCAACACCCCAGTATAATAAACATTGGTGGCGCAGTGCGCCCCCCCATATAATAAACATTGGTGGCGCAATATAATAAACATTGGTGGTGCAGTGCGCCCCCCTCAATATAATAAACATTGGTGGTGCAGTGCGCCCCCCCCCCTCAATATAATAAACATTGGTGGTGCAGTGGGCAGTGCCAATGAGGGTTAAAAAATAAAAAAATAATTAACTCACCTCCTCCAATTGATCGTCTCCTGTTCTTTCTTCAGGACCTGTCAAAGGACCTGTGGTGACATCACTGTTCTCATCACATGATACATCACATGATCCATCACCATGGTAATGGACCATGTGATGAGCTCAGTGACGTCACCACAGGTCCTGAAGAAAGAACAGGAGACCGGCAGATACGCGATTAACTGGAGGAGGTGAGTTAGTTTTTTTTATTATTTTTTAACCCTCATTGGCACTTCCCACTGTGCCACCAATGTTTCTTATACTGGGGTGTTGGGGGGGGGGGGGAGGGGGGCGCACTGTGCCACCAACGTTTCTTATAAAGTTATACAAATACAGGAGGCGGGTGCCGGAATCAAATAGCCGGCACCCGACCTCTGTGACAGGGAGCTGCGATCAGCGGCAGTTGAGTTAACCCTTCAGGTGCGGTACCTGAGGGGTTAACTGCCGCTGATCGCAGCTCCCTGTCACAGAGGTCGGGTGTCGGCTATTTGTTTCCGGCACCCGCCTCCTGTATTTGTATAACTTTATAAGAAACGTTGGTGGCACAGTGGCCACAGCCCCTCCCCTCCTCCTCCTGTCTCTCTTCTTATTGGCAGCGGCGGGGGCAGCAGGCAGGTCAGACACAGGGGAGGAGGAATCAGGTCAGACAGGGGAGGGGGAGATGGAGGGGGCGCCCCGAGGGAGAACACAAGTGCAGCCTCGTCTGCCGCATATTACATTGCGAGCTGTCGGCCGCCCAGCGCCCCTGTTGCTATGACGCCCTGTGCGGCCGCACAGCCCGCACACCCCAAAGGTCGGCCCTGCTGACAGCCGCCCCTGCATGACTGTACACACAGAGATAGCTGGTAATCACTAAATAGGACCAGAAAGTGCCTCCTGATCTATAACATGCTGCTGCAAACAACATACCCATCTCTTGCAGGCTGCTGCTGGCTTTTTCCCAGTCCTCTGGCTGCAGATCCCTGGTGACCTCTTCCCAGCCAGCATCTTTGCGGATCTGGTCACGGTAGAGGTCAGAACCAGTGTCCCTTAATTGGGACTGCTCCTGGACCGATGTAATCATTTATTACGTCAAGTCTGGACATTTTCTTTGGCATTTGCAATCTTCTTTGCTTTTCCAGAGCCTGAACAGCAGAACCACATAGCTCAAAAATGTTTCCCTTAGACTTCCAGCCAAGGGGTCCGCAAAACATGGAAGGCTTCAGTGTGAAATGCATGTTTTTTGCAGACAAATTAACTTTAAAGAGCCCACGGACCTCATCTTGCGACCAATGATAGGACATGGATGTGTAACATCCCAGAGTTATGTTACTAAGCTCTTTCTCCCCGCTACATCCTATTAAGTGTATGTATATTCTCAAAATGTGCATTATCCAAGCCTGTTACATATAATTTGCTGTAATTTTCATGCTCACCAGCAGGTGGCCGCAATGTATTCAGCAGGTCTTAGTTCAGTTTAGTGTTTCTAGACTGGAATAGTACATTCCAGTCTAGCTCCCCCCTCTTTGAGCAGAAGTGGGCTGGTCCATGTCCTGCCTCATGGGGAGGGAAGGAAGTTCTAGTTAGTGTACCAGTCCCCCTGCTTGGGGAAGGCTGTGTTAGTAGGAGCTCCCAGAAATAGGGATTCCAGACCAGGATCTGTCTCGGCTGAGACCAAAGAGCACCCTTCCCAGACTGAGCCTTCAGCCTCAGCTGGTTGACAAGCAAGCAGCACCTCCAGAACTACAGATCTCCAGGACGAAACATTCCCTGCGAGCAGAACTGTGAGTAACTTATCCAGAGACCAGGAGAAGCCAAATTCCTCCTCAGCTAGTCAGGCCCACACCAAGCAGAAGATAGAGCAGAAGACAGATTCCTGTCATATTCTCTAGGCACCTAGTATAGAAGCAGAAGAGATATTGATTCCTTCCATACATTGCCAATACCTGCTGGGACCTAAGACTAATGCTGTATCTCGTATGGATTAAAGCTGCAACCAGTAAAGACAAGTTGAACTTTATTACCAGTCTGGATCTCATTCAATATTACCAAAGTTCCTCAGTTACTCCTACTAGCAACACTCATTTTATTGCAAGTGAGCCAGGATCCAGGAGTCCAGCCGTACCCAGGTAGGAGACACCGTTGACATTACACAGAGACATTATCCCCACTCTGGCATTCCTCACCTGGTACGTGAGTTATAACATCTTAAAGGGCCCTGCAACAGTACCCTGCGCAAACTGCAATTGGCGTCACGAACAAACCATAGACTTTTATACACATATCCTGACCCACTGCATAATTGGCCACCGTACCACGGTCCTGCTCATTGCATAGGCGGATAGCGAACAGACGAAATGCTAGCCATTTTTTTTTTGTGGATAGTCTACATATGATGAAGATCTGCATTTAAATATTTATGGCGAGAATATCCACAGATAATGCACCGGGCTGGAGGACTGAGCCTATTCATCTACTTAGGCCATTTACCATTCCATGCCGGCGATCAGAAACTGCGAGTGCCACCTGGGACGCTAAACAGCAGAGAAAGTAAGCAAAGTGGGGACCGAGACAGCGCACTACAGCGAGTCAGCGAGGCTTACAGATCGCACCAAGTTGGAAAGTACCGCACACGTGGGACGCCAAAGTATCGGTCAGCATGCTTCAACAATCCTGTGGGACACCAAAGCACACTTCAGGAGCGGTAACATTAGGACTAATAGCCACAGTAATAATACTAGCATACTTACCAATTAACAAAGAGTACGTACTTACAAAAGCTAAGTCCCGGGCACTGAACTAACTGATAACTGACAACAGCTAATTGTATTATCAACTTCCTCATTTATGTTTTGGATACAATATAAGTGGCATTGGATAAAATATTCAAGCCATGGTATTTTCTATATGAATACATAAATACAACAGTCAGCCATTTATGATTTGGTTCCTTGAATATATATGGTTTCCTATACGTCACCACCTGATATCCATATCGGGAGCTGACCCATAGGGACATATTTTGTATGTACATATATGGATTTTTAATTAGTTTTTAATTTGTTTTATTGAATGTATTTATCTTAATAAATCAGTATATTTGTTTAAAACAAGAGGTCCGATGTCCAGATGTAAGTGTGCCTGGCAAACTTGTTATATAGGTTTTTTATACTTTTGGCAGCGGGTTGGCCAATTGGCAGAGCACCTTGTTCCAATAATACGGAGGGGAGAGCCACTATATTATTCCACTTGCTACTTTGTGTTGGTCTATGACATAAAATCCTGATAAAATACATTTAAGTTTGTGCGTGTAACGTGAAAAAAATGTGGAAAAGTTCAAGGGGTATAAATACATTATCAAGGCACTGTATGTATTGCATGCATGTCTACCAACAACTTCCGCTAAGGCTGCTTTCACATTAGAGTTTTTTGCGGATCCGTCATGGATCTGCAAAAACGCTTCCGTCAGGGGTGTAGCTAAAGACTCATGGGCCCCGGTGCAAGAGTTTAGCTTGGGCCCCCTTCCCTCAGTGCTTTGTGGCCAGGGGCAGGGGAGCACATAGCCTTCATGCTGCCTAAGGCAAAAATTGAAACGGCACCTCCCCCCCCCATGCCAAATTCTTGACCTAACCCCTTCCCTCCAGCCAGAAGTGTAACTTGACCACCATGCATTTTCTATAATACTGGTGTCTTCTTTTGCACCACAAGGGTCTTTGGGCCCCCTCAGGCTCCTGGGCCCGGTAGCGACTTCTACCTCTGCACCCCCTATAGCTACGCCTACGCCCCTGGCTTCCGTTACCATAATACAACCTATCCAGATCCGGTTGTATTATGTCTTCTATAGCCATGACGGATTCGTCTCGAACACCATTGAAAGGCAATGGGGGACGGATCAGTTTTCTATTGTGTCAGACAAAACGGATCCGTCCCCATTGACATAGGCTACTTTCACACTGGCGTTTCTTGATCCGCTTGTGAGATCCGTTTCAGGGCTCTCACAAGCGGCCCAAAACGGATCAGTTCAGCCCCAATGCATTCTAAATGGATAAGGATGCGTTCAGAACGCATCAATTTGGCTGCGTTTGGTCTCTGTCGCGTTTTTTAGGCGGTCACTAAAACGCAGCTTGCAGCGTTTTGGTGACCGTCTGACGATGCGGAGACAAACTGATCCGTCCTGACTTACAATGTAAGTCAAGACGGATCCGTTTTGACTTCGATTTTTATTTATTTTATGAATAATGCAAACGGATCCGTCCCTGAACGGATACAAGCGTTTGCATTATCGGTGCGGATCCGTCTGTGCAGATACAAGACGGAGCCGCACCAAACGCAAGTGTGAAAGTAGCCTTAGGCCTCCTGCACACGACCGTATGGCTTTTTCAGTGTTTTGCGGTCCGTTTTTCACAGATCCGTTGTTCAGTTTTTTGTTTCCGTTTCTGTTCCGTCTTTCCGTTCCGTTTTTCCGTATGGCATATACAGTATACAGTAATTACATAGATAAAATTGGGCTGGGCATAACATTTTCAATAGATGGTTCAGCAAAAAACGGAACGGAAACGGAAGACATACGGATGCATTTCCGTATGTGTTCCGTTTTTTTGCGGACCCGTTGACTTGAATGGAGCCACGGAACGTGATTTGCGGGAAATAATAGGACATGTTCTATCTTTAAACGGAACGGAAAAACGGAAATACGGAAACGGAATGCATACGGAGTACATTCCGTTTTTTTTGCGGAACCATTGAAATGAATGGTTCTGTATACGGACCGTATACGGAACGCAAAATATGGCCAGTAAACGGGGGGAAAAAAAACGGTCGTGTGCAGGAGGCCTTACATTGTGCGCCAGGACGGATCCGTCTTGCTCCGCACCACATCGCGGACATAAAAAAACGCTGCTTGCGGTGTTATTCTGTCCGCGATGGGGACGCAACCAACCGGAACAGAATGCATTTTGGTGCACTCCGTATCGTTCACTTCAGTTTTGTTTCCATTGAGTTTTCTTCCACTCCTATGACGGATCTCAATAGCGGAATTGAAAGCGCTAATGTGAAAGCAGCCTAATTTGACCTCTCACTCAATCTCCTCTCCTATAATTCTCAGCGCCCTCTGCTCACAGTGTCATTTGCAATTTCCACGTCGATGTCTTCATTCCTCCATTACTTAGTTTTCCTTTTGAAGTTTGCAGATGGAATAAAACATCTTTTTTTTCTCGCAGTAAACAGTATAAATAAAGATCAGTAGGAAAGTGGGAATTGCTGAATGGGGGTGATAAAAAATAGCTCCAGGCATCATATTCACACGTCGGAGGCCGAGCCCCGCTCCTGCTGACATCCTTATATACTCTATTACATTATTTACCTCTTATAACACTCCATTAATGCTCCTTCAGGTCCTGCTGCTTTTCCGAGTTCAAGGGAAAAAAAAAAAAGATTTTTTTTTTTTTTTGCCGGAGCAGAATTCTCCGACTCGTTAATACTGCTCATTATTAAAAAGACTGATATGCGGCCATTATTCCATGGCTCATTTTCTGCTTCAGCTACTGGATTTCTAGGGTATTGGTCTCCAGTGAAATTAGCTGCGCCAATATTCGTTTTTATAGCAAGAGTTTGTTCCCCGCTGTCATCTTACAGTTTATGTCAGAACGCCGTGCTGCACTCATCGAGCTTAGAAGAAGGTGGGGGTGGGGGAGGTAAGCCTTTGCTGGTCATGAGGATGGATCAAGAAGGGTTAACGGTTGTCCGAGGCTGTATTTAAGCGGTCTGCAATCAAACGACCGTCCGTCGTGGCTGCATCTGTGTTCCACTTAAACTTGTACAGGGAAGGAAGGGAGAAAAAAAAATTGCTTTTAACACATGTTCTGGGCTGAGGCGTTGGGTTTTTGAGAGTGTCAGCCTCTAAATATACAAGCTTAGCTCCGTACATCAGAAATATAATGAAGCCTTGAGAGACACTCATCTGCCAGGGTTTTTTTTTTTTTTATGGCGAGATCCAACGCTGCATTATCAGATGCGTTTATAGAACACAGAGCGCGCTAAAAAGAATAACCGGAATCTGTAGGTAAGAAATTCCCTTAAATATCAATAATATCAGAGCCGACATAATAGCTAAATTGGTTAGGGGGCCACACGGGTGATTTCTTAAAGGGGAAGCAAACCTTTAAGGATCGACGGGTTTGGAAATATAGTAATTTTTCCGGGGCATGCCTAGAGGTGAGGAGAGTCCCCTAGCAAAGATGACAGTGTGGCCCCCTTATGGTGCGGGTTAGCTTTATCACACACCTCACTATCTGGGACAGGAGGTATACTTTTGCCGCCTCTACTTCCCTTGATCCTTGAGTTAGTTCCCCGCCGCCTCACTTGCAGACAGTGTAGGACCTGTAGAAAAGGGATCATTGCACAGGTCTTTACAAAAATAGGGGAAGTATTTATTACAATAGTGGCTCTCGGGGCCCCAGAACAACTACATAGTCTGTCTGTCATGTACAGTATGTACCTGCCTGCACCTTGCATGATCCCAGCCTCGCTATGGTGTAAAAAAAAGAAAAAAGGTAAATGTGGCCCCAGATTTTAAGCAGGTCCAAATGGACAGAAGGCAGGCCAACAGGGGTGGGTGAGGCCAACAACAGTAGGAGGGAACAATACAAGTAGGCAGGGCCAACACAAGTAGGTGGAGTCAGCAATAGCATGGTGCAGCAGAAAATACCTCCCCAACAGTGCAACACAAAATACTGTCCCAGCAGCACCAAAACACAGCACAAAATACCTTCCTAAGAGCTGCCCCTCTGTATTCACCAGCAGTGGCTGCTACATTCTGTCCTCCTCCTCCATTTGAGTCTAATTAAGATATGGACAGTGATGGTCAGTTCGCAGTGTTCGCCAGTGAACACATGCGGGCTGCCATCTTTAGTAAGGTAGACTCACCCGTCCGGCGATGCACAGGTAAGCCCTTACCTGTGCCTGTGCTGCGAGCCGTTCTGCAATCAAATGCGGTCACCGGGAGCAGGCAGTTCCGAGAACAGCCCGATGAAGGCCCCCGGCAGCTGTTCTCGGAACTGCCTGCTTCCGGTGACCGCATTTGATTTCAGACCGGCTTCCGGTACAGGTAAGGGCTTACCTGTGCATCGCCGGACGGGTGAGTCTACCTTACTAAAGATGGCAGGCCGCATGTGTTCGCTGGCGAACACTGCGAACTGACCATCACTGGATATGGAAAAGGAGGTGAGATATGGGCCACAGCATTGAGACAGCCCTACCTTCAGCATCCTGCCTGGTCCTTCAGTACTACCAAACATACAAGAGCATACAGCACAATATACCTATGACATTGAGTTATGTCTCTCTCCACTATTGAAATCCGTCATTCATTGTCAATGGGGACAAAACTGAACTGAACGAAACGGAGTGCACCAAAATGCATTCCGTTCCGTTTGGTTGCGCTCCCATCGCGGTAGGAATAACGCCGCAAGCAGTGTTTTTCTGTCCGCGATGTGGTGCGGAGCAAGACGGAATCCGTCCTGACACCCAATGTAAGTCAATGGGGACGGATCGGTTTTCTCTGACACAATAGAAAACGGATCCGTTTACCATCGACTTTCAATGGAGTTCATGACGGATCTTGGCTATTTTTAAGATAATACAACCGGATCCGTTCATAACAGATGCAGACGGTTGCATTATCATAACGGAGGTGTTTTTGCTGATCCATGACGGATCCAGGAAAGACGCTAGTGTGAAAGTAGCCTCGGAAGAGCAGAATGCTTGCTTTAAGAGGAGAGGGGGTGCTTGAAATCATTGTCTTCTTCTTCTAACCATGGTTATCTCCAAGGAAACACGTGCAGTCATCACTGCTTTGCGTCAAAACATTGCTGCTGGTAAGATTGCATCTAAATCAATCATTTATCGAATCATCAAGAACTTTAAGGACAGAGGTCCAGTTGCTGAGAAGAAGGCTTCAAGGTGCCCAAGAAAGTGCAGCAAGTGCCAGGACTGTCTCCTAAAGAGGATTCAGCTCATGGCCTGGATTCAGTTACTTTTACAGGGCCTGATACTCAGGGCAATGACCAAGAATGAGCCATTCTTCACCTATCATTTCCAGCATTTACAAGCAGCAATCCTTCCCTCTGTATGGGGTTGAACAATCACTTCTGCGATCATTCATCCCCATATAGATTCTTCATTTGTTGGCAGCACAATCCTATTACACAGGGCAATGTGCTGCTGACAAAGGATTATAGGCACTTCATAAACGAGGATAATCATGTCAAACACAAGAGGCTGTGGATTAGATTACAAGTCAAGTATCGGATTAACATAACAAGGAACCCATCACTGCATGTGTATTTCACAGTATGCTTCGTAGGCAAATACTACCATCAGTCTTGTGGTCCAGGGGCAGCGTATGAATTCCTGCGGTGCTTATTGTCCACCATTTATCTCCATAGAATGAAGATATTGCTGTGTTCAGTCACTGGAAATGAATGATCATGGAGCAGAAGGCCTTGGTAGGAATGCCTCTTTCCAGGAAAGCATATCTATAAATATGGATCATCTCACATGATACAGCAACTTTAGCTCAAAATAATGTGGCCACCTAAAGACAGATTTATACGGGGGTTGCCATGAATAGCATTTATCGCAGGACTGGAAAGACCATCAGCAATCCCCAGAATGTGGTTGAAGCAGTTGGGTGTGTGTTGGTCCATGCTCCATTCACTGCTATCTACGTCAATCCCATAGAAGTGAATAGAGTGGTGGACCATACGGTGCCTTACCAGAAGGGACTCAAGGAACCCGGTTCTCAGGAACACTTTGACCCCCATTGGATTGACCCCCAGCAATCATAGATGTATCATCTATCCTATGGATAGGTAATAACTGCTGTTCGTGGGAGGACCTGTCCTCTCTCCTGACATGTCTGTTTTAGTAATAACTTGCATTCATACTTACATCCCCATGTAATAACAATTCTGGAGCACCTATTCTTATGACTGTGTTATTTCATTCCATTATATATATTCAGCATATCGCTTTATGGAAATTCCGGCTGTTTTTGGTATACTGTACTTTAATATTTCCTGTGCCCTTTCCAATATGGTGCTGGGTTAAGATATGGCCGCAAATGCCTTGATTGGTGGGGAGTGACCCTCTGCAACATGACAGCATATAGGCGTAGGGATGCTGTGCTCCTCACAGTGGCTAAATGTTAAAAGTGGATGCCCTTCCTGCCTTGGAAAGCTTGGGTATATGTTCATGTAGTAATTGCACCCCCTGAGTGATGAGCCACAAACTGGGAGGATACCGTTATGGTCAGCAGTGGACTGGCACTCAACGTGGCCCTGGAAAAAAAGTTAAAATTGGCCCCATGTTGTATGCGAGTCAAAATTGACAGAGGACAGGGGCAACACAAGTAGGCACAACCAAATTAGGCGGGCCCTGCGATACTGTAGTGCAGCACAAAATATCCCTGTGCGGTGCAAAATACTGCTATAGCAGAACCAACCACCACAGTGCAGCACAAAATACTGCCATCCTTGTCACAGTATTCAACTGTATCACCATCCTCAGGGTTAAGAAGGGCACCTGAGACCATTGGCCTGATGCATAAGTAATTGATGCTCCCAGCATTAGTTAATGCTGAGCACATCAGGTCATTATGGAGCCAGCTGGCGGACGTGAAGAGGGCTCACTGCCGGGCCCGGGCGCATCACTGCCGGGCCCGGGCATGCGCACTGTTCTGCCCACTGTGGGCAGAGGGACAGGGATATGGAGTGCGCATGCACCAGTTACTGCCGAAAAATTGGCGCATGCGCACTGCATATTGCAGTTCCTCTGACCACAGAGGGCAGAACAGTGCGCATGCCCGGGCCCGGCAGTGATGCGCGAACAGCCTATAGGGAAATATGATGTCACAGAGCCACAGGGCTGGCCTGAGCTTACTGAGGGGCGGAGTTAGGCGCGAGTGAGGCGGAGGAACTTGGGCACTTTCTGAAAACTCTCCGCCCCTGGGCATATGCGATGGCTCATTAGCATATGATAAAAACGACTTTTTGGCCGATTTGAAGCATCTGAAGAACTAAACACGGGTAACATCTGTGTCATGTCTTTGTGCCCCACTGAACAATGTCACCTGTTTGAAACCGGTCAGGTAGGTGACAGACTCCCTTTAACACTATAAACCCCATAAAATAATATTACACCATAAACCCCATAAGATAATACATCACTATGGCCCAATAAGATAATATACTACTATAAACCCCATAAAATAATACAACACTATAAACCCCATAAAATAATACAACACTATAAACCCCATAAAATAATACAACACTATATGAACCCCATAAAATAATACATCACTATAAACCCCATAAAATATTACATCACTATAAACCCCATAAGATAATATACTACTATAAACCCCATAAAATAATACAACAGCATAAACCCCATAAGATAATATATCACTATAAGCCCCATAAGATAATATACTTCTATAAACCCCATAAAATAATATTACACCATAAACCCCATAAGATAATACATCACTATGGCCCAATAAGATAATATACTACTATAAACCCCATAAAATAATATTACACCATAAACCCCATAAGATAATACATCACTATGGCCCAATAAGATAATATACTACTATAAACCCCATAAAATATGACATCACTATAAACCCCGATAAGATAATATACTACTACAAACCCCATAAAATAATAGGACAATATAAACCCCATAAAATATGACATCACTATAAACCCCGATAAGATAATATACTACTACAAACCCCATAAAATAATACAACACTATAAACCCCATAAAATAATAAAAAAAAACTAAGAACACAAGACTTGCTTAATATTCCCAATTTGTCCACCTTTTAAAGCATCACTAATGAATGAGCCTGATATGAGGACCCCCTAAATAAGGGTCGAGCAAACGGAGGTATGAAAAGTTCATTATTTCCTTAATGAAGTGTCCTAATTGCACTTCTTCCAGAACAAAATCCAAAACACTCTCTTCAAAAGCCGAAAGTTTAATAGCATGGCTGACCTTTCCCTTTGCGATGCGCTGACCCAGATGCAGTGTACCGTCAGCTCTTCTGATGAGCCTTTGAAAATATGAAACCTATAAGCGAGGATAAAAAACACTAATAGAAGAGTATTTTATTTCTCCGAGATCAGAGGTGAAGCAGGAGAGGAACATTTACGCTGTTCCTGTTTATTATCACTTCAAAGGCAGAATGGTTATTTACCTGGAAAATGTTTGCCGACAGCACAATAAAAACCGAATTACGGTATTTATGCAAAATTTACAACATGTATGTACTATAGGGGTAGTAGACAAAGCAAGGCACCAGCAAGGCGCTAAGGCCCTTCACACCACTGCAGTCAGTTAAGGTTGCCTAGCAACCAACTGTCTTCTTCTCTGGGTGACCACTATTTCACTTCATGTACCTACAGGGCGGCTTATCTGCTGTAGAAGAGACTGCTTTTCCATTATGCATAGACTTGTTACAGGTTTCTCTCACTTAGGCAACAGAAAGCATGAGAAGATGGCACAAGAAGTGTTCAATGTGCTTGAACTGCTGAACTTTACAGAAGAGACGGGGACATTGTCTAGCAGTGGAAAGTCACCTTTGATGTAACTTTTCAGTTCATCCAATAATCCTAAAGTTAAAAAAAAAGCCACTCCTCTGCTCCCTGCTGCTCCATTCCAGAGCAAAGGATCCAGTGAACTCCTTATGTGTCATGTATGTGGCAGCTAATTGTGTCCCCAAGTGGAACATGTGACCCCCCCTGGATGTGTACAGGTCAGGGTCGGGTGGACTGGGAAAGTTGGCCAAGGAAAAAAAAAACTAAAAGTGTCCCCATGTTGTAGGCGGGTCCAGATTGATAGAAGGCCAAGCAACACAAGTAGGCGAAGTCTTCAAAACTGTAGTGCTGCACAAATGACCTCCCCAGCAAAACCAAATATCACAGTGCAGCACAAAATACTGCCGCCCTCCCCACAGTATTCAACTGTATTATTGTGCTGGGGACAGTGATAAAGTTGAGTTCAGAGTGGCACCTACAGCCATTGTCCAAGTGCATAAGTACCTGATGCTCTCAACTGAGAGCATCAGATCATTAGGTACTTGGCCAGTGGACGTGAGGAGGGCTCGGGAGGCCCCCAGGGCATCAACCTACTGGGAAATTTCCCTGAATTTAAATGCTCCGTTGCTAATCTCTCCGGGGCCGTCTTGTTGAAATTTCAAGTCGGTCCGGTTTCAGCTTTGATCACGGACCACACCTTTCGGACTCTTGTACACAACTACATGCACTAAAAGATGTATAGTGTTCGTTAGCGGGCCATATGTCCCTGATCGTCATGTGCGTACGAGAGTACAGAGCATCATGATGCTGACCATGTTGTTGTGTCGCACACCGGGCTATTGTTCCGCACTCATATGATCTATTAGTGCTAGACAATAGCCCAGCGGGCAGCTCGACTTGCACAGAATCATTGTACACTATGATGCTGTGTACTCCCGTGCGCACAATCAATGCCACTATGGGACATATGGCCCGCTCACGGACCGTATGTCTCTGAGGGCATACACTCGTGTGCAAGAGGCCTTAAAGGGGTTTTCTCATCTCAGACAATGGAGGCTAGGATATGCCTCCATTGTCTTATAGCTGCGGGTCCCACCGCTGGTACCCGCACCTATATTGAGAAAGGAGCCCTGAAAGTGGAAGAGGGCACACTGCGCATGCGCAGCTGCCCTACATTCATTTCTATGGGAGAGGCGGGGATTAGCGCTTGGTGGTGGGCGGACCCCGGGAAACCTGTGGTCCTCCAGCAACAGTGCCCCCAACTCCGTTCTCGATATAGGTGCGGGTCCCAGCGATGGAACCCACACCTATCAGACAATGGGGGCATATGCTAGCAATATGCCCCCATTGTCTATTGTGAATACCCCTTTAACAGCTGTATGTCCCTTGCGTGTCCCTTGTGGAAATCACACTAGTTATGTCAGAGCGTCATCGGGAAATCATTAATCAAAATGTAAAATTACAATTTGTTAATGAATTCGTGATGATGCTGATGGACCGTGACTCCCACAAGGGCTCATATGAAAGGGCACAAGATTGAACAATGAACAAGCATTTGCTTGTTCATGTGCCAATCATAGGGTCTACGATCAATAAAGAGCCAAAAGATAGCTCATTATTGATGGTCATGTTCACGGTTCATCCACCATTGGCACTAATGCTGTTTTGAAAAAAAAACTACCAAGGGCGTTATAATAAACGCACAGTAGTGAGACTAGGGTAGTTTTAATTTCACCGCAGCTGTAGTGGCCAAGGTTACTGTTACCCTGTACAGGACAATAAAAACACAGACACAGTGAAGTAAACTATAATTTTTTTATTTTTTTATAATTAAAAACATTCAAAAAAATAATATATAAACATATTAAAATTTTCACAACTGTGCAAAATTTGTTGGGGAGGTGGACTGTCGTGGGGTTGGTGGTCTGGGGCTGGCAACGGTAGCCCCCCTGTCCTGTGGATTCTCTGAGATTAAAGGGAGTCTGTCACCTACCTGACCGGTTTCAAACAGGTGACATTGTTCAGTGGGGCACAAAGACATGACACAGATGTTACCCGTGTTTAGTTCTTCTGATGCTTCAAATCGCCCAAAAAGTTGTTTTTATCATATGTTAATGAGCCATCGCAAGTGCCCAGGGGCGGAGAGTTTTCTGAAAGTGCCCAAGTTCCTCCGCCTCACTCGCGCCTAACTCCGCCCCTCAGTAAGCTCAGGCCAGCCCTGTGGCTCTGTGATATCATATTTCCCTATAGGCTGTTCGCGCATCACTGCCAGGCCCGGGCATGCGCAGTGTTCTGCCCACTGTGGTCAGAGGGACAGGGATATGGAGTGCGCATGCACCAGTTACTGGCGTGAAATTGGCGCATGCGCACTGCATATCTCTGTCCCTCTGACCACAGAGGGCAGAACAGTGCGCATGCCCGGGCCCGGCAGTGATGCGCGAACAGCTTATAGGGAAATATGATATTGCAGAGCCACAGGGCTGGCCTGAGCTTACTGAGGGGCGGAGGTAGGCGCGAGTGAGGCGGAGGAACTTGGGCACTTTCAGAAAACTCTCCGCCCCTGGGCACTTGCGATGGCTCATTAGCATATGATAAAAACTACTTTTTGGGCGATTTGAAGCATCAGAAGAACTAAACACGGGTAACATCTGTGTCATGTCTTTCTGCGCCACTGAACAATGTCACCTGTTTGAAACCGGTCAGGTAGGTGACAGACTCCCTTTAAACTACGGGCCACAGGAAAGGATGCAGGGTGAAATTGTGGGGTGTGGAGAAAGTAAAGGTCTGAGGAGGAGGGGACCCGAGCATGTGTAGAGGTGGAGGGAGTTTGGAAAGAAGTTGGAGGAAAATAGTGGGGAGGAGAAGAAGAATAAGAGACAGAAGGGAACACATGCATAATTTGCCATGACCCGTTCTCTAGCATGATCTCAAACTCATGCAACTGCTCGGGCGTCATTGAGTCCATCAAACTGATTATGCTTAGCCCATAATGGTAGTTAAGGTTGAGTTAAATCGCCAACTCCCCCCTCTCCCAGCGGCGAATCAAGTCAGCACTAAACTCCTGATGTTCGGAAAAACCTTCCAGAGCGTCGGAAACGGCCTCTACAAGGTTCACATAATCAGTTCGATTTGGCCTACCGGATCTCTGCCTGCTCACCAGGGCTCTCAAATTTGGGCGGAAACCAAAGAGCCTCTGTTGAGAGGAGGGATCCGGTAGAGGACCCGGATTGTCCTGAGCCGATGCATGAGGAACAGGAGGGCTGGCGCTGGCGATCTGTTCCGGTTCCGCCTCAAAAGGTTGTTCAGGCTCCCGAGTGCTGCTGGCAGTTCTGTAGGAAAAAAAAAGAAGGAAAGTAAAGAATTATCCTTTAAATAAAACACCCATGTTCTATGCTATGTCTACCTTATATCATAGGGGGCTGGCCAAAACAGAGGAGCCTAACGCTCCGCTGTCTCAGACAGCCCCTTACACTCAGACGGAGAGAACAGTGGTCCAACTGACTGTAGGGTGCTGGCCAAAACAGGGGAGCCTAACGCTCCGCTGTCTCAGACAGCCCCTTACACTCAGACGGAGAGAACAGTGGTCCAACTGACTGTAGGGGGCTGGCCAAAACAGGGGAGCCTAACGCTCCGCTGTCTCAGACAGCCCCTTACACTCAGACGGAGAGAACAGTGGTCCAACTGACTGTAGGGTGCTGGCCAAAACAGGGGAGCCAAACGCTCCGCTGTCTCAGACAGCCCCTTACACTCAGACGGAGAGAACTGTTGTCCCTCTGACTGTAGGGGGCTGGCCAAAATAGGGGAGCCAAACGCTCCGCTGTCTCAGACAGACCCTTTAAATAAATTATTTTTACAGTCCTTAAAAATATTTACCTTCTTGGTGCCATTGTGGGTCGTAGGAACCCCAGGGCCACTGTATAGATGTATGTGGTCCCTGAGGTTCCTCCGGAGCCACTCGGGGCCATGAACCTCCTTGTTATAATCCCTCCTGAAGCGGTCCCGTATAGATCGCCAACGCGTGGTAACCTGTTTGACTGTAGAGAAAAACATAAAAATAAAATTTAGCATCATGTAAGGTAAAAAAAAGATATGAATGTAGTAAAATACATATTGTTGTACTTACCACATTTCTCCTGAGCCGCCGCATTTAGATCCCCCCAGGTCTCAAAAGGTTCAGAACATATGTCCCTCCAGAGCCGCTGGGTCCGATGATGTGGCGGTCGGAGTGGTCCCATAAAGATGGACGCGCCTCCACCAGTTGGATGAGGAGCTCGTTATCAATGGTAGGGACCCCGAGGTCCTCATCTTCTCTGGTGGAGCCTCTGGAACCCTGAAAGAAAAAGAAATACAAAATTAACAGAAAATCTGAATATAAAATGCAAATTAGAACTACTTAATCAAGACTTACAGGTCTACGACTCATTCCCGCGGACTCTGGAGGCGACTGGGGGATCCTTGCTGGCGGCTCTAGGTGCAGGTTGCTGAAACAAAAACAATTTTTTTTTTAACCATAATGTATTTAAAATAAAAATATATAAAAATATATATATTTTATGTCCAGCCCAATTTATTCTATGTAATTACTGTATACTGTATATACCAGGGGTGGCCAACCTGTGGCTCTTGAGCCACATGCGGCTCTTTGCTTCTTCAAGTGCGGCTCCAGCTGAGGAGTCGGGAAGCAGTCAGGCCGGCTCACTCCCCCCCCCCATGCTCAGATCTCTTTTCCTGATCGGGCACTGTTACTACTTTGCAGCTCCAGCTCACTCTCCACTACGTCCTGATGCACACATGTAGTATGTGGAGACACGCACTATGACCTGACGTTGTGCTCATCAGGTCACAGTGGAGAGAGTGTCAGACCTGCAGAGTAGCAGGTGCCCGAGAAAGAGCCCAGTGCCTGATCAGGAGAGGGAAGAGATTTTTTTAAATTATAGAACTGAGCATGGGGGTCTGATCTTAGCATGGGAGTTCTGATCTGAGCATGGGAGGGGGGTCCTGATCTGGGCAATGGGGGTCTGATCTGAGCATGGGGGTCTGATCTGAGCATGAGTGGGAAGATCTGAGCATGAGGGTTCAGATTTGAGAATGGGTTGGTCAGGTCTGAGCATGGGGGGGGGGGAGATCTGAGCACTGAGGGTCTGACACTGGGAGTCTTTTTTGTGTTGTCTGATCCGAGCATTGGGGGTCTTATTTTGGGGGTCTGATGAGGTTTGGGGATCTTATTGTAGGTCAGATGAGGATTGGGGATATGATTTAGGAGTCTGATCTGAGGTCTCATGAAAAATATATTTTTTCTTTTTTTCTCTGCTAATGAAAAATAAGAAAAAAATATTTTTAGCAGACCTCAGATTGGATGAAAAATATTTTTTTATCGTATTTTTCTTTGTTAAAACCTAGGTGCATCTTGTAGGGTGAAAAATGTATAGCTTGTGTAAATGTATAGCTTGTGGCTCCTGGTAGTCATACGTTGTTGTTTTTTGGCTCTTTGTGTATGTAAGGTTGGCCACCCCTGGTATATACCATACGGAAAAACGGAACAGAAACGGAAACAAAACAGAAACAAAAAACGGAAGAACAGACCTGTGAAAAACGGACCGCAAAACGCTGTAAAAGCCATACGGTCGTGTGAAAGAGGCCTTATGGGGTGAAAAATGCGGTACATAGTCAGGACTGCCGTGCATGCACACGAGTTCTCTCCATTGTATTGGAACAGAACAACAGCTGACAGCAGGGGAAGGGGGGGGGGGGGGCAGTAGGAAAGTAAAAAGTAGTGATCCGAACTCCTTATCTGCAATACTATGCATGCATTACTGTAGATAACAGTCCAAAATTGATTCCCTTTAAATTAACCCTTATTTCCAAAAAATACTTCTACCACTTTTTTTTATATACCTTAACTCATTATTTTAGTAAATTGTAAAGTGTAAACTTATCAAAAAGAGACTTCATCCATACAGATATCCCTGGCATCAGTCTCTGGGTGCCCCCAACAGGTCACATTAAAAAGTGATCATTAACCACTTCTGCCTTCTGTATAGCTAGATGCAGAAACCAACGGTAGAGGATGTAGCAGTGCAAAATGTATATATATATAAAAAAGCACAAAAAAGTAAAAAATAAAGTTTCTACGTTTTGTGCAGGGGTCAGCAACCAGCATAGTTGTACAACTATGTACAACTACAACTCTCAGTATGCTTCATTTACTTCTAAGGGAATTCCGAGAACAGCACATGTGCATGCTGTCATTTGTAGTCTCGCAACAACTAGAGTACCGCAGGTTGCTGATCCTTGACATGGTATCAAAAAGCAGCACCCACCCCAATCCTTTTGCAAACCCCAACTGTCCTAATTTCTCTTAAAGGGGTATCCGGAACAGATAACTATTAGCGAACCTCCACCTAATAGTTGTGACTGCCTTTAGGATAAGGCCACACAAAGCGGGCGCGGGTTTGTGAAATGCAGCCCTATCGGGCACTCATCCGCATGCTTTGCAAGCTCATTGTCAGTGGACACAAAGTTTTGCAAGTAAACCTGCTGCTAACCTGCAAAATGGTGGGGCCGCTAATAGGGAGACCTATAAGGGTGGCACCAGCTTTATCTACTTCTAGAAGCTGTGACAGTTATAGGGAGAGAGCTGCAGCAGAAAGTACATTCCCTCTCAGAAAGGACATGTCCCCGAATAATATTTTGCAGAGCAACTGAAGCAATGAATGGGAAGATCTCTGGATCCATGGGAGGTACAAGGCTGGTTCTAGCTTTGTTACAAAGAGACAATATTGTCCTGTACTACAGTATATGATATCTGACTTTCATTTTTTTTTTTAATTAACCATAGGACAACCCCTTTTAAATGAGGGTCCCATAAAAAATAACTTTTTTAAGTTGTAGTCCTCCAGGCAGTTACCTGAATCCTGTGACTCTTGCTTCAAAAATCCCCAGTGATCAGCTGTTATTACCAGGGGAAGTTGCGACTGGTTGTACTTACCTCTGCAATGCTCACTACAGAAGAAATAGAGTGTAACCTACCTGCCATTGAAATGAATGATCTAAGTGAGGAGTATACCAAGAGGGCAGGTCTAACAGAGCAGGAGTTGCACTTTTCAGCCGCTCTCTGCTTTGACTAATAGGGGTAGTCCCTATAGGAGAACACCCACAACATGATGCTCATAATAAGGCATATACAATAAATTGTCTCTTTAAAGAGCAAGTGTCAGCAGGACCGACCCTATTACACTACACATACTACCTGGAGGGGTTGATCTTGTCTTGTGAAAATCGGTTGTGGACTTCCCGATAAAAAAAATACTTTTATTCTTTATACAAACGGTTCACCAAGGAAGGGGACCTCTCCCCTTGGTGCACCTCAGCTCCTGGCCACAGGAAGGAAACCTAAACCTTTGATGAAACCACGGCCATGCAGCATCGCTTCTTATAGATTTTCATCAGCTCTGCTCAGCTTTTCCAGCCAGCTGAGTACTGATCCCATATGCTTTCTGTGGATCCACTCTCCACATGCCAGAAATTCTGAGAAGATCCGATGAAACTCTGAGAAGCACTGCTGCACCACTGTGGTGTCATTAAACTTTTAGGCCCCGTTTAGGAACAGGCTATCAATTTTTTAGTCCTGAAGAAAAAATTTAAACAGTCTTGTCTTGTTCCACATCTCATGGTTTAATAAATGTATTGCATGAGGTTTGCTTTATTTAAAGAGGTTGTCTGGGAATTTGATATTAATGGTCTATCTGCAACGTGCCGCCCCCCAAGGGCCGATTGTGTCCCAGGTTTTTAGGAATGCAGAGTGGTGATATTAGTTTTGTGTGTGTCACGGTGCTCCTACCTGGATACCGTCACTCCCCAGGGTTAGGCTCCGCACTAAGAAAGGGGAGAGTGATAGTTGGTGGAGTAAGAGTCCAGACTTTGTATAGTTCAATAGCTTTACTTGAATAAACTTGCATCCAGACAATAAGTGATCTTTCTCTTGGCTCCAGCAGGTTTTAGGCTAGACTGGCAGGCAAACTTGAATCCCTTGCTTTATCTTTCTCTGCTAATCTCTGGCTTTGGTCTGATTACTGGACTCTGTAGCTGTTCTGGTACTATTGACCCCTCTTAATACTCTGTCTGTAAACTTTAAGGAGTGAGGGTGATTCTCATCTCCTTCTAACTCTCAATTTCACTCTCAACTCTAGACTGACCATATCTTCCTGCAACCCCTCCCTTGGTAGGAAACAGGACTAGCCCACTTCTGCCCAAAAGGAGGAAAATGGAATGGTAAGTTCCATTCTATCTAAAGATCTCTCTCTCTCTCTCTGTCTCAGATACACTGCCACCTGCTGGTGGACCAGGCACATTACATGAACATAACTGTTTCCTAGCAATATTATGAATGCACAATGTAAGAGGATCTGGAATAAACACATAGGTGATATTAATGTTAGCCATTAGAGACAGTAGAAGGGTGAAGGAATGGAAGTGCCCCCTCTGGGGAACTACATGTCCTCAGGATACTTCATCAATATCTGATCGGCGGTGGTCCAACTCTCAGTACCGCCACCAATTAGCTGTTTGAAAAGGCCACATCTCTTCACTGAGCGCCACCATCTCTTTCTAGGCCAGTGACGTCACTTTCATCGGTCACACCGCCTATGTGCTGCTCATTGTGAATGAGACTGGGCTAGTGAATGAGACTGGGCTGCAATACCAAGCACAGCCATCCACAAGGTGCGGCCCTGTTTTTGGTAAGCTCTCAAAGAAGAGTTGCAGCATATTCAAACCGCTGATCAGTGAGGGCGCCAGCATCAATCTGATACTGATGACCTATCCTCAGGACCGACCATCAATTCTTTATTTTAACCTAGTGTACCACGTCTCCTTTGATTGGTATGGGGCAAGAGCTTAAGTACCATGGAGAGAGACCATGCACTCCTGAAGGAAAACTGGAAAGAGGAGGCTCAGCCCTTATTATAATCATTGGTGAGTAACTTTGTGGTGATCCCCTCTCCAAGGGTGTGAGTAGTCAACCCAAGTGTCATGGAAAGAGGACGAGGGCCAAGAAAGCATAAAGTCTTCTGGTAACGCAGGGTGTGGTGGTATCTAGCAACACTGGAAGGGGCGCCATTTTAATTTTTGCAACTTTCCAGTGCAAACCTAGAATAATTTAATGAGGTTGATTTACTTATCTCTCTTTCATATGAATGGAAAATTCAGGAATAAATCCTACATTGTGTACCTTGTTAACCCTCGAGTCAACACCATGCTCCCAGCATCAAGTGTTCCATCCCCAAAGAGGTTAAAGGGCATCTGTCAGCAGATTTGTGCCTATGAAACTGGCTGACCTGTTACATGTGCACTTGGCAGCTGAAGACATCTGTGTTGGTCCCATGTTCATATGTGCCCGCACTGCTGAGAAAGATTATGTTTTGTTATATGCAAATGAGCCTCTGGGAGCAACGGGGGTGTTACCATTACTCCTAGAGGCTGTGCAACTGCGGGACCCTTTGCACTTTGATTGACAGGACGGAGGTGTGATGATATTCTCAATGGCTGGCCCTGCCAATTGAAGTGCAGGGGGCACGGCAGTTGCAGAGGGCGCAGAGCCTCTAGGTGTAATGGTAACGCCCCCGTTGCTCCTAGAGGCTCATTTGCATATTTTAAAACATCATTTTTCTCAGTAATGCGGGCACATATGAACATGGGACCAACACTGATTCCTTCAGCTGCCAAGCCCACATGTAACAGGTCAGCCAGTTTCACAGGTACAAATCTGCTGACAGATGCCCTTTAATTCCTCGGCCGTCTCCATAGGAGGCGGATTATATACCGTCTGCGGACTCCACTCCTCAGGAGATGCGGCCTAAAGCCAAGCTCATTGTCTGGCCACAGATTATACAGACGATTAATAACAATACGTCGGAGATTTTTCTTCCCCAAAGAAAAGCTAATACATTTTGTTAGAGAGATGGAGAATAAAATAAAATGACGAAAAAAAACGGACACGACGGCAACGGCTGCAATTTATGGATTTTCTGGCTTAAAAGCTTATATTTATATCTGTCGCTTTGGCACCTAACGACAAGTAAATCCCTTTCTTTGCAGCTCCGTTCGCTTCTACAAAGAGGTAAAAGCTTGGAGTCACACCAGTTCACAGTGTGAGTTTATTACTTTGTATTTCATTCCTTGAAATAGTAACTCTTAGCCCGCGTTGTGCTGTTCACGGCGGCTGAATACCCGGCTCCTCCAAACGCTTTCATCACGCCATTTGCATATTGAAATGCATTCTATGCAAATCACCTGCGGATTTAACCCCTTCGCGCCAAAGCAATGAAAATGGGGGGAGGGTGGAGGTTATCATCAGAGAACAAATGACGCGTCCGAGAGGAGGCTAACGCCGTCACCGTAATCGAATCTATCGTCCTCGTGTAAGGTATGTGCAGGCTTTTGTTTGCCTTTATTATTATGTTCTTACTTGACGAGTCTATAAGTCTGCAATATTAGAACGCGCGGCTTAATATTTTAGACGACAATTTAGAAGCTTCAGGTTTTTACCATGTACAATATTGCCCCCTCCTGGACTGTTTGTGTCACTGCAGCCGTTCGGTCTTCCAGAGCAGCAGGCCAAATGAACTATAGGGCTTTCTTTATGGAGTGACTTAAAAGAAAATTCTGTCTTTTACTGAACAAGACTTGAACTAGCGAGTAGACTTGTCTCCATTTCAGGATCTGACCTCTATTAGCCTGCGCGATAATAGAGGCCACCAGTCAATCAGTGTCAGACTTGGAGGGGCCCAAGGTCTACCAGTACAATTCATTCTGGGGATCTACTGTACTGTACAAATGACATGACCCTAATTTCCACAATTCCGTCCACTGTATTCTCCATACATTTCAATGAAAAGGTGGAAACATTTGCATTCGGCCATGTCTCTGCAGTATCCCAGACCTGGTGGCATCTGCCATGGTTTGTAATGTTTAGTACTGTTATGTCATGTCATGCATCGTCAGGCCATTCATCCCAGCAGAAGAAGTATGGTTGGCAAGAACAGGGCTAATCACCCTGTTGCTCTTCTCTTGGTAATAGTGGGCTGATCCTGCGTCCTGCCAGGAGGGAGAGCTTGAGTCTACACAGCAAGTAGGAGGAAGCACATGCGAGGGACTGTAACGTGTTCTCCTGTGAGACCACTGCTCTAGAGAGATCTTCAGAATCAAGAATACTACCTCCAAGGAGCTTCAGTTTGCCAAAACAGCAGAGTGATCGTCGAAATTACAGCTTTAGAGACCCTGCTGCTGGTGAGGGAAAGCAGGTCATACACCCATCACCAAGAATAGGCATCCTCAAACTGCGGCCCTCCAGCTGTTGTAAAACTACAACTCCCACAATGCCCTGCTGTAGGCTGATACCTGTAGGCTGTTCGGGCATGCTGGGAGTTGTAGTTTTGCAACAGCTGGAGGGTCGCAGTTTGAGGATGCCTGACCTAGAACATCAACTAGGCTAGACTAACATCAAGTGGAAACCAATATCCATAAGTGCCTGCAAGCACCATTTAATTACCACTCAAGCAGCCACCATATCTCCTCATCTGGGGCCAGAAACTGTTCTTAATTGTGTTGGATGTGTCACTAGTTTTACACTAAGTAAAGATAGACTTTTATACATTATTTCATTCTACAGCACAATATCTCCACTGCACAGATCCCCAGGGAGCAATGGCCTGACTGAGTACACCATGATACTACACCTCATCAGGGCCACAACTACTCCCATCCTCTGCATCTGCTCCTCGGGAGCTCACTGCATCTCCACTGAAGTATATGCAGAATGCAACAGGCGGGAACTGGCAGACTCCCATTTACCTGATTCCAGAGGTGGGGGTTCTGTGTGCAGAGACCCTCTGATCACTAGAACGAGGAGAGAGAAGAACATGCATAGTGCCCTCTCTCTCCTCACTGCATGGTATGGAATCAAGATGAATGCATAGACTTTCTATTGAGCCCATCTCGCTTTCTCTCCAGCAGTGAGAGCATGCTATGTGAATGCTTGAGTATTGACCCACTGTGCCAACAAACCAGTTTGACTTTGAGCTAAATCTAATGGCATTGTTTTGGCGGTCTCCTGGTGCTAACCCTTTAACCCCTGTACAGGGATCTGGACTTTGCCGCAGGAACGAAACCAGGCCACTACCTCGTGGAGTAGCCTGGTGTAGATGGCTGATGACCCATGGGGTCAGAGACACCAATGTGAAGCAGCAAGGACTCAGGCAAAAGGAGTAGTATGAACACAGTCCAAGGTCATGGCAGGCTGGGTACATGTGTAGTCCAGGTAGCAGGGCAGGCTGGTAGGGCAGGTAGCAGGGCAGGGCTGGCTGGTAGGGCAGGTAGCAGGGCAGGCTGGGTACATGCTTAGTCCAGGTAGCAGTCCCAAGATCGGGCCAGGAGCAGAATCGGTAGACAGGCAAGATATCTCACTCTGGAGGACCTGTCCTGTCCTGCATTATGCACACTTCCCATTGATATGAGTGGCCACTCTGTAATGCTCAGTTTCCCCTGTGGTGGCGCTGCAGGAAAACTGAACTCTTATTGCCAGGTTTCCACAGAGAGAACAGTTGATCATTGAAGATCCCATCCAGGAGGCAGTTTGTAATCTGCTTGGACCCTTCAAACAAGTGGGAAGAGCCCGTAGTGGAGAATCCCTTTAAGTTACAAATAAATGAATAATGTATAGGTCCATATATGATATGACTGGTGTCTGTGCAATGCTAACCGTAGATGTTATAGGGGTTCTCTAGGAATTAAGAAAATGAAAATACTGGAATGTTACTTTATTATAAATATATTCCCAAATACCTTTCATTAGTGATAATGGCTCGTTTTGTCTAGGAAGCAATCATCAGGGGAAATAAAATGGCCGCTGTCCTATTAGTGCACACAAAACCTGTCCTAATCACACAGCGATGTTTCTCTATGAAAAACAAAATAGGCGCACCATAAGGTAATAAAGTCAGGTAAAATGTACATAAATCACTCCAAAAGGAGGCTCACCTTGTCATGTTGTGCATATAATAGGCACAACGCTACTGTGGGCTTGAAGAAGGGTATTGCAAACCCCAGAGGTGGGTGGTCATGCCGCTAGGGATACGAGCACTTCCATGTAGTGATGCCTGGAGTCCCCAAGAAGGCAAATGGATCCAAAAGAAAAAAAAAGAGATCCCACGGCGCAAAGAACCAGCCTTTAATGTCGACAGGAACTCGGTTTATTACTTTAGCAGATAGTACAACGTGTTTCGTGGGACAAGATCCCCTTCATCAGGTATAGACTGCTGATACCTAATCACACAGCAGGACAAGTTACTTCACAACACTGAGCTAAAGAGCTGCCTCATCCTCCTTTCTGCTCAGCTTGTCAGAGATTATGATTACAATTGAGCGAAGTTGCTTCGGTCAAAACTTTGTTTGAATGCTGTAAGGAGATCCGTATTCAAATGTATGGGCTTCGCCAAGATGAAATTCATTATCCCCGAAGTCACTCGAGACTTTGTTGAATAACTTTGGACATCAATTATTCAACTTGAAAACAATTTTAAAACTGGGATCCGAAGTCGGCTTCAGTACCTAGGTATCAATAGGTACCGAAGCTGACTTCAGATCCTACTTTTAAAATTGCAGAGCAGAGAGGAGGGTGAGGCAGCTCTTTAGCTCAGTGTTGTGAAGTAACTTGTCCTCCTGTGTGATTAGAACAGGTTACGTGTGTACTAATAGGATGGCAGCCATTTTGTTTCCCCTGATGATTGCTCCCCAGACAATACGAGCCATTATAACTAATGAAAGGTATTTGGGTATATATTTATAATAAAGTAATATGTAAGTATTTTTATTTTCTTAATTCCGCGAGAACCCCTTTAAGTGGCAATAAAAAGTGGGCATGTTCTTGTTCCTATTATCTGGAATTCGGACTTTCAGGATCATTTCCTTTGGTATACCCAAGATTTACTTTAAGCTATGTTCTCAGATATGCTACTGAGACATATCGAAGGCAAGGCCAGGTAAGGGAGTCTGGGCTATTGTGCAGCACCCGCGTTTCTTAGGGAGCTCCCAAGATCTGACCTAACTAGAAAAAAATGTGACGGCAGACTGGGACAGCATTTCAATCATTGTCCTACAGCAGTGGTGGCGGACCTATAGATCAGGTGGCGGACCTATAGATCGGGTGCCTCTCTGTGGGCACCTGCACCCTGGAAAAAGTCTATGGTGTACCAATATGCCTTAGACTTTTCCTGCCATTCATCAGCGCAGGGCGCACCATGAACGGCACGGGCAGCACACTGAATGTAGGCAGGCTATTATAGCTAAATGATAAAGTACATGAAAGATATACTGTAGACTGTAGTATTCAGGGTAAATTGCCGTATTGGCACTTTTTCAATAAATATGTGGGTTTTGGGTTACACTTTGGGTACTCAGTCAGTAAAAGGTTCTCCATTACTGTCCTAGAGCATCATTGACTGCCCTACATGTCCAGAGAATAGTATTACTATTTAGTCATGATATGGCAGCATTATGTAGAACCCAGTAATATGTGGGATACAAAGATTAGGCCACTCTATTGTAGTACAAGTATTTGGCCACTCTATTGTAGTATTATTTAGATGCTAAGTATATGGAGGAATTATTTGGGCACAGGGTGGCTGTCTTGTGTGAGGGTATTGTATAAAAGTATTTTTTGACATCAAATAATGGTATTTGAAAAATTTATGTTATTAAGTAGAAGAAACATTTGGGAAATAAGGAGAAAGTTATATGGCCACGATTACGGTATATTACATGCTATATGGAGGTATTATTTGGGCATTGAGTGGATGTATTGTGTGAAGGCATTGCCCAGAAGCACTGAATTATTTGTCATTGTATAGGGCTATCATTTGGACACTGAATGTTTTATTTTATTGAGCAGTAGTAATGTGCGGGATAGAAAGACAGCGTTATATAATCACTATATGGTAGTATTATTTACATACCATATGGGGTATTATTTGGGCACTGAATGGATGTATTGAATGAGGAGAGACTGAATATCTTAATTTATTGAGTAGCGGTATTGTATGGGATAGAAAGACAGTGTTGTCTAACCCCTATATGGTAGTATTATTTAGATACCATATGGGGTATTATTTTGGCACTGAATGGCTGTATTGTGCAAGGATATTGGATTGCAGTATTATTTTGACAATGAATATTTTAATTTATTGAGTAGCGGAATTGTATGGGATAGAAAGACAGTGTTATACAACCACTATAAAGTTGTATTTGCAGATACTATATGGCGGTATACTGAGGGTTTGAATAGCTACATTTTGTGAGGCTACCAAATTGCGGTTTTATTTGATTTGGTTTTATACAAATGTTTTATTTGCGGTTTTATTTAAAAGTTTTATCTTATTGAGTAGCAGTGTTGTATGGGTTAGAAAGACAGTGCTATGTAGACACTATATGGTAGGATTATTTAGATACTATATGGAGGTATTATACTGATATTGTATGGCGGTATTTATTAAGTGCTTCCACTTTCTCATCCTAAAATGTGTTTTTTTGGAGAGAAATAATTTCTAATACCAAGTGGATATCTTCTCAGTGTGGAGAAGCTTCAAGGCTTGTTCCTTTCTTCTTCTGTAATAGTACTGCATCCTCTGTGGGGTGACCCGACGCGGTCCATGGAGCACAAAGCAAACAAGCTGCGGTCACTCCACATAAAGCTATCCGGCTTGTGCTGACATTTGCATTGATGAAAGGTGAGCAGGATAGTTGTTGTAGAGATTGGATCGTACTGGAAGCTGGGGATAGTTGCATAAAATCTGATAAATCCATAGCACGGGGGCAGTTACTTCTTCACACGATGATGTGGGAGTTGGATACGTTTCTATTGGGCAATATGGATGTCAGATATTCTGAATTACAAGGTATCTGAACGGAGCCGCATCATTTTTTCGTAATGGGAATGCACACTTTAATTTTTAGTTTTCTATGCAGTAAAAGGGCATCTGTCAGCAGTTTTGTACCTATAAAACTGGCTAACATGTTACATGTGCGCTTGGCAGCTGGAGGCATCTGTGTTGGTCCCATGTTCCTATGTGTCCACATTGCTGAGACAAAAGATGTTTTAATATATGCAAATGAGCCTCTAGGAGCAACGGGGGCATTACCATTACACCTAGAGGCTCTGCTCTCTCTGCAGCTGCTGAGCCCTCTCCACTTTGATTGACGGGGCCAGTGAAATTGAAAACGCAATCACACCTGGTCCTGACAAAGTGCAGGGGGCGCAGCAGTGGCAGAGAGAGCAGAGCCGCTAGGTGTAATGGTAACGCCCCCGTTGCTCCTAGAGGTCCATTTGCATATATTAAAAGATGATTTTTCTCAGCAATGCGGGCACATAGGAACATGGGACCAACACAGGTGCCAAGCGCAAAATACATACGATTGTGTGCATGAGGCCTAAAGCAAAAGTTACTGAAGTTTGAAACACCTAATAACTGGTTGCATTGCTGCTAAGGTTCCTGATTATTCGCATTGGGCGCACCTAAAGGAGGCCTTACAACAGGAGCAGATGGCCCATCCATTGTACAGTATTCATTGTATTCCGCAATCTGCTGCTGTTCAGCCTTACAAGTCATCAAGCACTAATATGAATGGTTTATGTTATTAGCACCTATATTAAGTGCAGCTGTTGTTCCTTAATAAAGGATTGCCAGCTCCTTAATGTGGTCTTACTGGCACAGATGCCCAAAAGGAGGATGATGAAATGTTACCAGACATCTATGTTACATTAGCAAAGCGTTCATAGCAGAACATGGAGCAATGCTGACATCTAGTGGTCAACTGGAGAAGCTCTGGTATTTGGTATTCCTGTTAATTTTCTGAAATGGCTGAAAGGACACCCACATAATTTGTTTCATAGACAGGCTTTGCCCCACAAATGAACGGACTGTCACCCCTCCTCGTTTGAGTCTTAAGTTACACTTCTCTCAGTCATTCCCTTAAAGAGGTATACCCACAAAGAACACTAGCCGATCATGAGAACCTCATGGGGTCCTCGAGTCCCCTCAGTGAATGTAGCAGTGGTGTGCATGTGTGTGTCCATAGCCCTACTGCCTGTCTATGGGAGTGCCAAGCACAGTGCTCGGCTTTGTCGGGCAGTCCCATAGAAATAAATGGAGCACATGTCAAGCCTTCACACTTCATTCACATGGAAAACTCATGATTTCTGGGGGTCCCAGCTAGAGAAGAGAGAATTTTTCAAAAATTTGATTCGCCGGTTCGATCCGAATATATTTGCGGCAAATTGCGCTCTTAGAATCACTGCACACTTCACTTATTAGGGCAGTCACGGGGCCAAAACTGACCAAATAACTCAAGTATGAACTCAGCCTTACAGGTCGATGTTAGCGCCAAGAAGAAGCGCACTCCTATTACACCCTCGTCAGCTGATTCCACATAGATGTTATCAGAACCTGTTCTATTAAACGCGTATACAAGTAGAGCCCCCCGGACAGAGTGGAGAGGGTGTCAGCAGTAAGTTTGTGTTGACGTCACTGATTATTTTGCCCTTCCTCTGATCCGTCAGAACAATAACCCACAAAAAACGGATCCTGTCTGTGGAGCATCCGCCTTCACTCGGTCAGCATTTGGTCAGTAATCCATCAGTTTTGCTAATGCCAAAAAAAAAACAGGAGTGGATCTAAAACAGAGATGACACGTGAATGGAATATTTGCATGTCTTCTGTGTTTTGTACTTACTCCTGCTTTTGGCTACCAAATCATAAGCCAATTCTGATGGGACAATACAGGCCTTACAGCTGCTACACAGACAGAATCCATTGTGCGTCTCATTTTCCCTTCCTTCTGACAGATCAGAAGAAAGGTCAAATAAATGATGATGCCAGACAGGCCGAAAGGCAAAATAGTGGCCCAGTCATGAAGTGGGGAGGGTGGGAACAGCATGAGAAGTCCACAGAGTTGACCTATGACATAGTGGTGAGGTGGAAGCAGCATTAGGAGACCATAGAGTGGCCCAATGACAGATACTGGAGGTGGCGGCAACATCAGGAGGCCACAGAGTGGCACAACGACGAAAGATTGTGGATGTGGCAGTAGCATGAGGAGGCCACAGAGTAGCACGATAACGAGAGAATGTGGAGGTGGCAGCAGCATGATAAAGCCACAGAGTGGCACGAAGACAAAGTGTGGAGGTGTCAGCAGCATGAGGAGGCCAGAGTAGCATGACGACAAGAGATTGTGGAGGTGTCAGCAGTATGAGGAGGCCACCGAGTAGTACAATGACCAAGTCTGGAGTTGGCAGCAGTATGAGGAGGCCACTGAGTGGCACAATGACCAGTAGCAGAAGCAGCATCAGGATACCACAGAGTGGCAAGTTGACATAGTGTGGAGATGGCAGCAGCAGCTGCATCAGGAGACCACAAAGTGGCAAGGTGACATAGTGTGTAGATGGCAGTAGCAGCAGCATCAGGATACCACATATGGTGACGCTGCATATGTTGACGCAGGGCTGTGGTGCCAACATTGGCAACCTGGCCACGCTTCTCCTTCTGCCCACAAATTTTACATATGGCCATGTTAACCTCCTCTGACGGCTTAACAAAAAACTGCCACACTGCCGAGAAGGTGATTTCCCCCCCAACAGTCCGCACTAACTGACTGCTACCGCCGCTGCTTCCGTGTACCCCTGCACCTCTACTTCCAAGGCAGGTAGGCTGCTGCGAAGCAGGTGGTCTACCCAGGGTACGTTCAGCTCCCGACCTCCCACTGCTGCCACCCTGCTTAATCCCAGCCATGCTTTCAACACATATATCCACCAAAGTGAACTGAGAATATATTTTTCTTTTTGTACTGAAATAGGCCACTAAATGCTTTTGCCACAAATAACTGCACCAGTGAAGTGTGTATAATTTTTTATTTCTGTATGCTTTCGACACATATAACTGCAGAAGTGAACTGAGAATATATTTTTCTTTTTCCACAGATATAAGCCACTAAAGGCTTTTCAACATAGCACTTGCACCCTAAGAACAAATAGCTGGAATGACAGAGCTGTCTAATGGCTATTTGGATCTCCAAATAATCTTTCCCTGCACTTGTAAATCGCTTTCCTATCACTGTCCCTAGCGCCTTCTGATGTCTCTCCCTGCACTAAGATGCTGTGAGATAATTCCTCCCTATCCTTTTCCTGCACTTATAATTCGTTTTTTCAGTTTTTTGTTCACAATGAAGTTTTTCCTATTGCTGTTCCAAGTGCCGTCTCACGTCTGCACTCAGAACGGTTGAAAATGGCAGAATCTAAAATGCAACCAGCCTAAAATTCACAGGGCTGGCTGGTTGCAGATTGGCTGCATGCATACATGTCAATCTGGGTGATCCCGCATTCCCAGAGTTCCTTGCCCCATGTCCTCAGCGATTCATTACCACTAAGCGTGAGGAAATTCGCATTTGTTGCGATTATTATTATTTCTGAAATTCGGATCGAATTCCACTTCGTCAGCTTCGATTCGCTCATCTCTAGTCCTAGCAGTCGGACCCCAGTGGTCACAAACTTATCCCTTTCCTGTGGACAGTGTGGGAAACTCATTTAATGCCTCACATTCTCATATCTTTGCTAGAACTTAGTGATGATCCTATTGGTTCTAAATTAATCAGATTCAATCGAAATTTTGTAAAGAATTGAGGCCGATCCAAATTTTCGGGTGATTTGATTAGGGAGAATTTGAGAGAGGGAAAGAGAAAATTACGGAATTTTTTAGTCCATAAGACCCACTTTTTCCCCCAAAAGTGGGTGCAATGGCAGTGCTTCTGAAGCGAACACTAATGAACACTTCCATTAAGGAAGTGCTCATTAGTACAGTAGAACCAGAAAGCGGTGAATATATAGCTCCTGGTGCTGGCTGTACTTATCGCTCCCTGGTCTTCTGCCAGGCAACCGCTGTGCTGTGTACTGACTGCATACAACATTGGATTGTAGTGCGCCACTATGACCTGACGCTGGGAGGTATTAGGTCGCGATGCAACACAGCGCCAGCAGAAAACCAGGGAGAGGTTAGTGCATGTATTATCTCATGAGTGGTGGCGCCACCTGGAGCAGGAGAGGTAAGTTATTTTATATATTTTTTGTCTGACCTAAGGTCTGATGAGGAATGGGGGTCTGATTTTGGGGTCTGATGAAGATTGGGGGTCTAATCTACATTTTTTTTTTCTCCTCTAAATCGTAGGTGTGTCTTAGGATAATTTAAAAATGTACAAAAAATAGAGAAAAATGATCCTAGAGTCCCAGGAGACCTTGGAGCATCATACACAACTTATCAGACCAATTAGAAGACCTTCAATTCAAGTAGAATTGATTTAGACCGAAATCAAATAGTTTGATTGATTGGCTCATTTCTACTTGTACTCCTTGTTTACGCCGCCATCACATGGCTTTTTCTGCCAACAGATTTAGTTTATCTATGCAGTGACCCCTCATGGGAGCCAGTGTAGAGGATTGGGGTGGTAGTGACCCTGATGTTGTCTAGTTGTGTCACAATGTCCTACCTCAAGCCGTCACTCCATGGGGTTCGTTATAGTGAAAGTTATAGCACTGAAGAATAAGGCCAGAGTTGACATAACAAAGTCCTTTTACTAAGTGCAACATAGAACTTATACATACAGTAACAGCAGGCTTTAGTGCAATTCTTCTCTAGCACCAGCAAGGATATGGAGGCAGGTTGGTTGGTGGCGAGAAGTAGCAATGCACGCTGTGTCCTTCTCCCTCTGTGTCTAGACAGGAACCTACCACCCTTGTCAGAAAGAAGCCCAAGACCACTCCAAAAATTGATAAGATCTAATGTATGCCCACTTACATCTGCCGATTTTATTCTTTTTAAGGGGGTTTTCCAGTATGTAAATATTGAGGGCAAATCCTCAGGAAAGGTCATCAATATCAGATCAGCGGGGGTCCGACACCTAGAACCTCCACCATTGTTTTGGGCAGCCGTAGGGGCTGGAAACTATACTGTGACCAAAGCAGAAGGCTCCATCCATTGTGTAGTGGTGGTGTACTGCATTTTTTATTTTTAGTTTATGTTTACCATATGCAGTCTAAAATAAGTGTCCTATAGCTACACGGAAACCATCAACAGGATGCTTGAACCTCATTGTATGCCTTTATTTCATCCTCTGAGAGCATAAAAGTGATAAAAGTGACATGGTGTGTATGTGTGGATTAGCTACATAATACATGAATAATAGTATTGATCGAGCACCAAAGTTCTCGGGTGCTCGAGTTCCCTGTCTTAACACATCGGGTGCTCGGGTGCTCGGTAGTATAATAGAAGTTGTGACGAAACAGCCTAAATCTGTGGAGCTGTTTTGAGCAGGAAAGCCATGCTTGCGGTCAGGCAAATGTGACTTCCATGAAATTCGGGAACCCCTGCTTGGATCTGGGTGATTTTTGGATATGGTGTTTGCCCAGATCAGAGCTATCCATGGATGTATGAATTATGGGGATATGTGGGGTTTTGAGGTGTTTTCTGTGTTTTGGGAAAAATGTGTGTTTTCTGCCTGTGAGTGATTAAGTTAGCCTATTATGTTTGGTAATTGTATAACAGGCAATGCCCATTGTATTTTTTTGATTGCATCACAGACAGGGGGGAAGGGTTGTGTACAATTGCTGGGAATGTTTCAATACTGAAAATGCATGTGATTGGCTAATGTATAAACTGTTGCAGTCTTCCACAAGGTCCACAGGGGTAGTGTCCCTTGCTGGAAGACCTGCATAAAAGGGGGGAAAGGCTGTATCTACACTGGGGATTGGTATACGCTGTATACTTCCCTGGCTATAATCACTGAGCTCTTTTAAGAGCTTATTCCTGCATCGCTCTCTGAAGGAAGAGAGGTTCATCAACTGGAGCCTGGAGCCTTGTCGTAGGTCCAGGGTGGGTAGGAGACGGCGAGACCCCAACCAAGCTGCGGCGGTTCGTGGGGTCTGCAGTGCTTATGGTGTCAAGTGGAGTGCTTGGGAAGCACTAGGAGCATCCATCAACGGTCAACAGAGGTACCCAGTCGGGGTGCCAGGTGATCCGTTACAGAAGTCAACAGGAGAACCCGAGCATTAAACCAGGCACCCCCTGCTCTGAAGAGGGGAGGGTGCCTGGTTCATAGAAAAAGGTCAGAAATTGATGGAAACACCACTGAAATGGTTCGGGAACAGCATGGGGAGAATGTCTGGATGCATCTTGGACTCCCAGGTCGCTGCTGGGAACGATGTTGTTTGAGTAGTACGCCACTTTTACAGACTGACAAAAAAAAACGCACCAAAGCAAAGATACAATCGATTTTAGAGGGAAAATTGTTAGGAAACATTCTTTCCTGTATATTTACTTGTATATAAAGTGCAAGTGCTGCCAAAAATTGCAAGGAAGAGGCACTCCGATACAACCTGTATATCACATAAAGGAAGGCCTCATTCACATTGTGGTACAATTGTTCAGGTAGTGGGACTCCTACACTATAAAGCCTATGCACTAATGGAAAGGGCTGCCAAAAATTACAAGGAACCGGCATTCCTATACACCCTTTATTACACATAAAGGAGGGCATCATACACAGCTTTAAAAAATTATGATTGATGGCCTTCTGGTTACCCTTAAAAACATTTGGAGCAAGGGCCTGCTGATCTGACCATCTAAAACATTATGGGCGAGGGCCTGCTGCCGCTTTGGTGACTCTAGATAACCTGGGGCCGATTGCAAGTCCCCGTGACGGCGACGATCCATTCGGATGTCTGCCCTATCAGCTTTTGATGTTTTTTTCAGCCCAAACCTTGTAGACCATGGGTAACGGGGGAATCATGGTTCGATTCCGGAGAGGGAGCCTGAGAAACAGCTACCACATCCAAGCAAGGCAGCATGCGCGCAAATTGCCTATTAGGTATAATTAGGTAAGAGCCTGCAGGTTAGCCGACCCTGCAAAAGATTGTAGGTGAAGGCCTGCTGGTGACCCTCAAAAACATTTGGAGCAAGGGCCTGCTGATCTGACCATCTAAAACATTATGGGTGAGGGCCTGCTGCCGCTTTTGTGACTCTAGATAACCTGGGGCCGATCGCACGTCCCCGTGACAGCGACGATCCATTCGGATGTCAGCCCTATCAACTTTCGATGCTTTTTTTCAGCGCAAACCATGGTGACCACGGGTAACAGGGGAATCATGGTTCGATTCCGGAGAATGAGCCTGAGAAACAGCTACGGCTACCATATCCAAGCAAGGCAGCATGCGCGCAAATTACCTATTAGGTATAATTAGGTAAGGGCCTGCAGGTGAGCTGACCCTGTAAAAGATTGTAGGTGAAGGCCTGCTGGTGAGCTGACCCTGTAAAAACTATATGCGAGGGCCTGCTGGTGAGCTGACCCTCTAAAAGGTTGTAGGTGAGTGCCTGCAGGTGAGCTGACCCTCTAAAACATTATACACTCACCTAAAGAATTATTAGGAACACCTGTTCTATTTCTCATTAATGCAATTATCTAGTCAACCAATCACATGGCAGTTGCTTCAATGCATTTAGGGGGGTGGTCCTGGTCAAGACAATCTCCTGAACTCCAAACTGAATGTCAGAATGGGAAAGAAAGGTGATTTAAGCAATTTTGAGCGTGGCATGGTTGTTGGTGCCAGACGGGCCGGTCTGAGTATTTCACAATCTGCTCAGTTACTGGCATTTTCACGCACAACCATTTCTAGGGTTTACAAAGAATGGTGAGCTGACCCTGTAAAACATTATATGCGAAGGGCTTATATGCGAGGGCATTATATGCGATGAATAAGCATGTGTTGATATGATGCGTTGAGTAATCTATGATCCTGCCTATTGAAGCGCTGTCAGTTACAGCTGGGATCCTCTGGTGATCATGCGACTGTACCATACATTACGTTGGAAAGCTGCAGTTGACCGCATGCCATGATGTACATGCAAGAAGGGGTTAATAAGTAGTACTTATGGCTGAGCTTTCAGTCAGGGTTCACATTCTGGTTGTTTTGCTATGACCACTATGACTACTGTGCACACCCCGGCCTATAGGAACCCACTTTTAGCTCCTATGGTCACATATTAAAGCAATCCAACTGGATTGGTTACCTCAACCAACTGCACAGTCCTAATTTGCACCCATTTCCTTAAAAGCCCCATGATGAATTGTGATACAGCTTTCTTACCTCGTTCTTCCCTTGTTTATGTCTTATTCTTCTTTCGAGCCGCTCTCTATTTTTCCCTTATAATCCAAGAAGAAGCAATATGAGCCCTGTTCTTCGTAATTTGCTTTGTTACAATCGAAAGCAAAGAAAGTTCTTATCGTACAAAGAGGAGAATTGTGCAGTTGTAGAAATAGGAGGAAACAGAGCGTGAAACTCAACAAAATAAAGTTCTGTTTACCCATGTAGTTTTGCATTATCCCTGCACAAAAAATCATTTCAATGCCCCATAAAACCGGACTCTCACGGGGCCCTCATCAGTGTATTCCCCCAGGCTAATGGACTTCCAAAAAAATCTAGGCAAGGGCCATTAATTGCATGTGAATTATTGAGCAGTGGCTATTGTGAAGCATTGCAGCATTACAGGGTTCTGATAAACCAATTATTTTAACTGTGAACTTTTCCTAATTAGAATATCACAGAATGAATTAAAGGAAAACCAGGCCTACATAATGTTCCTTAAAGGGAATGTATCCCCTATATTATGCTATTTTGATAATATAATAAGACGCTGAAAAATATTATTTTTGTAATTAATTTTTATTTTCTGATTCTAGATTTTGTTATTTTATTTCCTATACGCGATTATTAGGGCGGTCCTCTTACCTGAGCTATTGTTAACATCATTGAGAGGTATGATTTACAGCGGTCACATGGACCATAGGAACCTGTAGACTGAAGGTGTTCACTGAATTCTATGGGAGGATTTTCTAGGCATGATCTGTGGCCTGTGAAGAGGTCATTGCGCAGGGAGGGAGAGTATAGAAGTGGTGTCTATCACCTATTTTTTTGTGGAGGATCCTGTGTTATCTTTACAGAGTTGTCACATCTCATTGTAATACTGTCTGTGATGATAATGAGATGACTGCTGAGAAGTGATCTTTATAGAACAGGAAGTTGCAGTTAGTGATGAGCGAAGCGAGTTTCGAATGCTACATCCGAAGTCGCTTCATTCAAAACTTTGGATTAATACTGTACAGAGATTCGTCTCATATGTGTGGGCTCCGATGAGTCGAAGTCAGTTATTCACAAAGTCGCGTGTGACTTCGCTGAATAACTTAAATAATCACTTTAAAACTTGGAACCGAACTCGGCTTCGGTTCTGAGGTACCAGTCAGAACCGAAGCTGAGTTAAGTTTCAAGTTTTAAAGTGGTTTCCCACTTTAAAAATTAACTAAGTTATTCAACAAAGTCATGCGCTATTTCGCGAATAACTTACTTCGGCTCATCAAAGCCCATACATTTTAATACTGTACGGAGACGGATTTCCATACAGTTTTAATCAGAAGTTTTGAACGAAGCGAATTCTAATGTAGCATCCGAAGCTTGCTTCGCTCATCAATAGTTATGAGGCTCAGCGACCAGTGTGAAAACTGCTAGATTTCATGATTTTTACAGTGACATGGAAAACAAAAAAAATATTTCAAAATATGTTTGACATAAAACTATTTGATTGGGTGCTCAGAAAGAGTAGGCACAATGCATTCAAAAAATCTTCAGACCCTTTCACTTTTTCACATGTTGGGGCCTTGTTCAAAAATAAAAAATAAATCCCACATCAATCACTCAATACCCCTTAATGAGAAAGTGGAAACAGAATGTTTGAATTTTTTGTAAATGAATTAAAAAGGAAAAACTAAAATTTAGCATGGACATAAGTATTCAGACTCTTTGCTATGGCACTTGAAATTTAGCTCTGGGGCCTCCCATTGGAGGCCACCTGTGGTAAATTCAGTTTGATGCACATGATTGGAAAGACACAGTTCTGTCTACATAAGGTCTCACAGTTGACAATGCATGTCAGAAAAAAACAAGCCATGAGTAGGAAAGAACCGTCTGTAGAGACCAGACACAGGGTTGTGTGGAGGCACCTATCTGGATAAAGGTACAATAAAAAATTCAGCTACACTGAAAGTTTCTAAAAAAAATAGTGGCCTCCATATTTCTTAAATGGAAGAAGTTTGAAAAACAAGGACTCTTCCAAGAACTTGAATTAATAAATGGCCTTGGTAAGAGATGTAACAATAATGCAATGGTCACTCCAGAAGGTTAACCATCACTGCAGCACAACACCAATCTGGGTTTTATGGCCAAAGAGGCCAAAGTGGCCAAAATGAAGCCTCTCCTCAGTAAAAGACACATGAAAGCCGCCTGTAGTTTGCAAAAAAACTACCTAAAGGACTCTCAGATTGTGGAAAGAAAGTTTCACTCGTCTGATGAAACCAAGATTGAACTTTTTGTTTTCAATGCTAAGCTACATGTCTGGAGAAAACCAGTACCTGCCCAATACGGTCCCTACAATGAAACATGATGATGGCAGCATCATGCTGTGGAAGTGTTTTTCAGCAGCTGGACCCAGGAGACTGGTCTGGGTTTAAGGAAAGCTGAATGAAGTAAAGTACAGAGATATTCTTATTGAAAACGTGATCCCAAGAGTGCTCAGAACCTCAGACTGAACCAAAGGTTCACCTTCCAACAAGACAATGACCCTAAGCACACAGCCAAGACAACAGAGGAGTGACAACAGAGGGAAAAGTCTTTTAATGTCCTTGATTGGCATAGCCAGAGCCCTGACTTAAAGTTCTTGAACCCAATCGAACATTTCTGGAGAGACCTGAACATAGCAGTCTGCCAAAGGTCCCCATAGATCCGAAGTTGATTTGTTAAAAAACTTTGTTCGTACTGGTCTTTCCGTACAGCATTTACAATGTATTTGCTCCGTGTAGGAAAACTTTGTCTCGTCCGAGGCTGCGCAAGACTTCGGTAAATGAGTTTGGTATTCCTATCTGCGGATTTAAAAACAAATTTTAAATAGGAATTTGAAGTTGGCTTCAGTACCGAGGTTCCCACCAGTAGCGAAGCCAACTTCGGATTTCTATTTTAAAATGTTTTCAAATCCACAGGTAGGAATACTGAAGTCATTTACCGAAGTCTCGCGCAGCCTCCGATGAGACAAAGTTTTTTTTACACGGAGCAAATACATTGTAAATGCTGTTCGGAAAGACCATTACAAAGTTTTTTTTACAAATCAACTTCAGATCTATGAACATAAACTCGATTTGCTCAACTCTAGTCCCCATCTAACCTGACAGCTTGAGAGGATCTGCCGAGAAGAATGGCAGAAAATTCCTAAAATCCAGATGTGGAAATGTGGCATCATACCCAAGAAGACTGGAGGCTGTAATCACTGCCAAAGGGGCTTCAACATAAAGGGTCTGAATACTTATGTCAATGCAAGATTTCCGTTTTTTCTTTTTATTAAATCTGCAAAGATTTCAAGCGTTCTGTTTTTACTTTGTCATTATTGAATGCAGATTGATGTGGGAAAACGTTATTTTTAATTTTAATTTTATTTTAGGACAAGGTCGCAA
Source organism: Bufo bufo (assembly GCF_905171765.1). Lineage (NCBI taxonomy): Eukaryota > Metazoa > Chordata > Amphibia > Anura > Bufonidae > Bufo > Bufo bufo. The sequence continues at coordinate 121,119,805 of NC_053398.1, read as the reverse complement.
TATAACAAACACATAACAAAAATTTGAAAAAAGTGAGTCTGAAAACTTTATGAATAAATTTTATTTTCCATTTTAAAGCATACCTGTAAGATCTGCATACACTGTATGGCTTCTACAATGCACAGTTTCCTTCTCCATAATGTACTTGCTGGGTGAGCAGGCTTTTCCTGGTTTCACGTAAGAGCTAACGTGTGCTCTTTGCCGATCCGATGTCTCCAAATGCTGCTTCTCCTAACCTCTTCCACACTACTATGCGGTCCAGATTGTCAGACTGTACCATGGGATGCAGTAAAAGTTAAAGGGGTATTCCCATCTGAGACATTTAAGGCATATGAACATTATGCATTAGGCTGAGAGGGTGGTGCAATACACAGGGATTCAAGAGGCACCACAGAAAAAATATAAAGGGCATAGTGATGCGCTGTCTCAGTAACACAGAGAAATACTGCGGAAGCATCTTACTCCTGTGTATCTCGCCCAGCAGAGGACACCAGATGTTTTGGTCAGAGATGTCTCAGGAGGAGATTTAGCACAGATAGGATGTGGGAATGTAGAGTTGTTCCAGTCAGTGCACATGAGAGCAGAACTGTTCCTAAGAGAATATGTGAATTGTGTGCTGAGAAGCAGCATGGAGGGAAGCGGTGTGCAGGACTGCATTGTCCAGAGAAGTTGCGTGCAGCAAGGCTATGTGCAGAGAAGCTGTGAACAGAGCAGCAGTGTGCGGCAAGGCTATGAGCAGGAATGAAGTGAACAGAGCAGCAGTGTGCAGCGAGGCTATGTGCAGGAAGTAGTGAACAGAGCAGCAGTGTGCAGCAAGGCTATGAGCAGGAAGTAGTGAACAGAGCAGCAGTGTGCAGCGAGGCTATGTGCAGGAAGTAGTGAACAGAGAAGCAGTGTGCAGCAAGGCTATGTGCAGGGAAGTAGTGAACAGAGCAGCAGTGTGCAGCAAGGCTATGTGCAGGAAGTAGTGAACAGAGCAGCAGTGTGCAGCAAGGCTATGAGCAGGAATGAAGTGAACAGAGCAGCAGTGTGCAGCGAGGCTATGTGCAGGAAGTAGTGAACAGAGAAGCAGTGTGCAGCAAGGCTATGTGCAGGAATGAAGTGAACAGAGCAGCAGTGTGCAGCAAGGCTATGTGCAGGAAGTAGTGAACAGAGAAGCAGTGTGCAGCAAGGCTATGTGCAGGAATGAAGTGAACAGAGCAGCAGTGTGCAGCGAGGCTATGTGCAGGGAAGTAGTGAACAGAGCAGCAGTGTGCAGCATGGCTATGTGCAGGGAAGTAGTGAACAGAGCAGCAGTGTGCAGCATGGCTATGTGCAGGGAAGCTGTGAACAGAACAGCAGTGTGTAGCAAGGCTATGTGCAGGGAAGTAGTGAACAGAGCAGCAGTGTGCAGCAAGGCTATGTGCAGGGAAGTAGTGAACAGAGCAGCAGTGTGCAGCAAGGCTATGTGCAGGGAATCTGAACAGAGCAGCAGTGTGCAGCAAGGCTATGTGCAGGGAAGCTGTGAACAGAGCAGCAGTGTGCAGCAAGTCTGTGTGCAGGGAAGTAGTGAACAGAGAAGCAGTGTGCAGCGAGGCTATGTGCAGGGAAGTAGTGAACAGAGCAGCAGTGTGCAGCATGGCTATGTGCAGGGAAGCTGTGAACAGAACAGCAGTGTGTAGCAAGGCTATGTGCAGGGAAGTAGTGAACAGAGCAGCAGTGTGCAGCAAGGCTATGTGCAGGGATGTAGTAAACAGAGCAGCAGTGTGCAGCAAGGCTATGTGCAGAGAGACTGTGAACAGAGCAGCAGTGTGCAGCAAGGCTATGTGCAGGGAAGTAGTGAACAGAGCAGCAGTGTGCAGCAAGGCTATGTGCAGGGAAGTAGTGAACAGAGAAGCAGTGTGTGGCATGGCTATGTGCAGAGAAGCTGTGAACAGAGCAGCAGTGTGCAGCAAGGCTATGTGCAGAAAAGCTGTGAACAGAGCAGCAGTGTGCAGCAAGGCTATGAGCAGGAATGTAGTGAACAGAGCAGCAGTGTGCAGCAAGGCTATGTGCAGAGAAGCTGTGAACAGAGCAGCAGTGTGCAGCAAGGCTATGTGCGGGGATGTAGTGAACAGAACAGCAGTGTGCAGCAAGGTTATGTGCAGGGAAGTAGTGAACAGAGCAGCAGTGTGCGCCATGGCTATGTGCAGAGAAGCAGTGAAGTTGTGTGGTGAAAAAGTTATGTGCAGAGAAGCTGTGTGCAAGGCAGCAGTGTGCATAGAAACTGTGTGTAAAGAAGTTCTGTGCAGCCAGGCTATGGGCACATAAATTGTGAACAGAGCAGCAGTGTGTAGCATGGTTGTATGCAGGGAGGAAGTGTGCAGGGAAGCTGTGTGCAAGGCAGCTGTGTGCAGAAAAACAGTGTACAAGGGAGCTGTGTGCAGAGAAGCAGTGTGCAGAAAAGTAGTGTGCAGGGCAGCTGTGCATGGAGAGGAAACGCGCAGGGGAGCTGTGGGCAGAAAAACTGTGCAGAGAAGCTGTGTGCAGAGAAGCAGTGTGCAGAGAAGCAGTGTGCAGAGAAGCAGTGTGCAGAGAAGCAGTGTGCAGAGTAACTGTGTGCAGAGAAGGTGTGTGCAGAGAAGCGGTGTGCAGAGTAGCTGTGTGCAGAGTAGCTGTGTGCAGAGTAGCTGTGTGCAGAGAAGCTGTGTGCAGAGAAGCTATGTGCAGCGCTCTGTGCAGAGAAGCTGTTTGCGGAGAAGCTGTGTGCGGAGAAGCTGTGTGCGGAGAAGCTGTGTGCGGAGAAGCTGTGTGCGGAGTAGCTGTGTGCGGAGAAGCTGTGTGCGGAGAAGCTGTGTGCGGAGAAGCTGTGTGCGGAGAAGGTGTGTGCGGAGAAGGTGTGTGCGGAGAAGGTGTGTGCGGAGAAGCTGTGTGCGGAGAAGGTGTGTGCGGAGAAGGTGTGTGCGGAGAAGGTGTGTGCGGAGAAGCTGTGTGCGGAGAAGCTGTGTGCGGAGAAGCTGTGTGCGGAGAAGCTGTGTGCGGAGAAGGTGTGTGCGGAGAAGGTGTGTGCGGAGAAGGTGTGTGCGGAGAAGCTGTGTGCGGAGTAGCTGTGTGCGGAGAAGCTGTGTGCGGAGAAGGTGTGTGCGGAGAAGGTGTGTGCAGAGAAGGTGTGTGCAGAGAAGCTGTGTGCAGAGAAGCTGTGTGCAGAGAAGCTGTGTGCAGAGAAGGTGTGTGCGGAGTAACTGTGTGCGGAGAAGGTGTGTGCGGAGAAGCTGTGTGCGGAGAAGGTGTGTGCGGAGAAGGTGTGTGCGGAGAAGGTGTGTGCGGAGAAGGTGTGTGCGGAGAAGGTGTGTGCGGAGAAGGTGTGTGCGGAGAAGGTGTGTGCGGAGAAGCTGTGTGCGGAGTAGCTGTGTGCGGAGAAGGTGTGTGCGGAGAAGGTGTGTGCGGAGAAGGTGTGTGCGGAGAAGCTGTGTGCGGAGTAGCTATGTGCGGAGAAGCTGAGTGCGGAGTAGCTGTGTGCGGAGAAGGTGTGTGCGGAGAAGGTGTGTGCGGAGAAGGTGTGTGCAGAGAAGCTGTGTGCAGAGAAGCTGTGTGCAGAGAAGCTGTGTGCAGAGAAGGTGTGTGCGGAGAAGGTGTGTGCGGAGAAGGTGTGTGCGGAGAAGCTATGTGCAGAGAAGCTGTGTGCAGAGAAGGTGTGTGCGGAGAAGCTGTGTGCAGAGAAGCTGTGTGCAGAGAAGGTGTGTGCGGAGAAGCTGTGTGCAGAGAAGCTGTGTGCAGAGAAGCTGTGTGCAGCGCTCTGTGCAGAGCAGGTGTGTGCTGATAAACAGGCAGCCATATGAACATGAACAAGGGCAATTGATGGATTGTACAGAACTGATATCCAGGGAAGTGCAGAGGCTGTTGCTAAATCTAATTGTTCCCGTCTCCAGTTTTACAAGTGACCTGTTCAAGAGACTGTAGCTGTAGTTACTATGGGCGCAGCATATAGAGACAGCTGAAATACATATTGCTTACCAGTTCTATGCATGTGGGTGCTGTGAATCTTGCACCACTATACAGTACTAAGAAATATTTAAATGCAACTACTGTCAAAGTCTAATTGTCGCATGTCCACCTGTGCTTTACACTTCCTCAGGCTTCCCATAACAGCGCCAGCCACACAATGCGTCACCATAATAATGCCAGGCATAGAACAAAACACCGCCATGTCTTTCTGAAATATCAGGAGATACATAGCATGTCTCAAAGGTTGGGGGTCGTATAGAACAGCATGGCAGGCTGCATGTGGCCCCCAGGCCGCAGAGTGTAAGAGACCGGTCTGCGGTCTGTATTTATTTAAGGTGTCTGGTCAGTGGTCTGTGTTTTTGTGGCTCGGATCTTCTGCCTATATTTGTTCAGAGGATCTGTTCTGGGATCTGTACTTATTAAATGGATCTGTTTTGGATCTGTGGTTATTAAATGGGTAGGGTCTGGGGTCTGTTTAGCAGATCTAGTCTTCGTTCAGTATTTATTTAAGGGGTCTGATACAGGGTCTGTATTTGTTTAGCGGGTCTGATATGGAATCTGCATATTTTTTTGCAGCTCTGGTCTGGGGTCTGTCTTTGTTTCCTAGGTCTGATCTGGGATCTGTATATGTTGAGTGTATCTGGTCTGGAGTCTTTGCTTGTTTAGGGGATCTGATCTGGAGTCTGCATTTGTTTAGGGGGTCTGATCTGGGATCTGTATATGTTCAGGGATCTGATCTGGAGTCTGCATTTGTTTAGGGGGTCTGATCTGGGATCTGTATATGTTCAGGGATCTGATCTGGAGTCTGCATTTGTTTAGGGGGTCTGATCTGGGATCTGTATATGTTCAGGGATCTGATCTGGAGTCTGCATTTGTTTAGGGGGTCTGGTCTAGTGTCCATATTTCTTTAGGGGGTCTGATCTGGGGTTTTTATTTCTTTAGGGGGTCTGATTTGAGGTCTGTATTTTCAGAGGGTCTTGTGTCTGCATTTGCTCAGGGGGCCTGCCTGGTCTGGGGTCTGTATTTTTTAGGGGGTCTGGTCTTGGGTCTACATTTTTAGGGGGTCTGGTCTATAGTCTGTATTTGTTTAGTGGGCTTGGTCTTGTCTCTGTTTCTTTGGAGGTCTGATGTCTTTGAATGATGAAAGGGCTCATATGCACTACTTTTGTTTCAAAAAGTTTGTTAGTTTATGTGCCCTATATAAATGGGCAAAGCATGCGGTAAAAAGTGTTTTGCTGCACGTCACACATTTCTTGCTAAATCACTTGTCATAATCACCCTGATGTCACTTTCAAAAAGTTTGCAAGCATACAGACGGTTTCCTGTGCAATTCGGACAACAGAAGCAAATTACGGAATTCATATAGTTAGAGTTCCCCAGCCTTCATACCTGTTATTATATTCAGAATGCTAAACATAATGCAAAGCATTGCAGAAGTGTAATAAAATGCCGCTCCAGACTCCATGATATTCATAAGCATTTTGCATTATAAGGCGAACAATGCCAAAACAATTAGCAATTAATGGAATGATAACGATGCGGCAGGACTGAACCCTCATCACCTCATCATGATGAGGAGGCGCCTCCTCCGCAGCTACTATTCATGTCACTCAAATTATACTGCAGCAGATTTCAAGGTCCATTTCAATCTAGATACGGCCCGCCTGTGCCCCCTTCTTATGGACTTCATTCTTTTTTAGGACCCATATGATTTGCCCATATGAGCTTTGCATTAACCGTTCACTGAATCATTGAATTTGATTATAGAGCAGGATAATTGTCTGATTGATAACCTTCCTTGTCTTCACAATCCAAGAACGAGCTGCAACTATTCTTCTGAATATATATATAAAAAATGCTGTATAGAATGAAATGCAAAAAAAAAAGAAAATTCACCCCTGTGTTGGGAAGAACATCGAGACATTGGGTTTTGCTGCTATTTCAAAAAAAGAAAAAAAAATGATAGAAAGGAGAATCGATGTGCACAGTCTGCTAAGTCACCCATTTTGCTGGTTTGCCTGGTACAACGAGGCATCATTTGGATTCTTATTATTTTTGATATTCCTCAAGAAAATTACATTCTAATGCATCCTAAGGCCAGTTTCACATGAGAGCAAGGGAGCCATGATGCTGTTAATTCAGGTCGTGAGATTGGAAGCTGGGGCCGGTCCTGAGTAGTGATGAGCGCCATAGGCAATATTCGTTTTCGCAAAATTTAGCAGATTTTTCGCATTATATTCGCAATAAATGAGCAAATTCTAGAATTTGTGATCTCCAGTCATTATTTTCGCGATTGCGCAAATCGCCACTAATGATGCGCAGATTTTTTGAGCAATACATGCAACTTCACATTTTATCAGGTCTGAGTAGATATTAGTGATTGGTGCACTAAGTATTGTTGTGACATCACAGCACTATGTCTGCAGCATGTATGTATGGACAGCAGAGAAACAGTAATTCCTATCACACTACCTAACACCCTGCACTGGAACCTATCAGCTCCACTATATCAGGATATAACCTACACTGACTATCTCCCACTAACTATCTGTATTATATATAGGAGCTAACTAACTATCTAAAGTAATTGAATAAGGAATAGGATCCAGATGAAAGCACAGAGCACAGCAATGTCACTGCTCTCTCTCTCAGAACTGCAAAAAAACTGCAGAAAATGGCTGCTGGGGAGGTTCTTATATAGTAAGGGGTAGGCAACTTTCCTATTGGTTGCTAGCGATGTTGCTAAGCTCAGACAAAGATATTGCAGCCTTCTCATTGGCCCACAAGCAAGAAGGGAGGTTACTGATGGAAAGAAAAATCTAGAATATTTGCGATTACAAATATATAGCGCTATATTCTACATCTTTGTGAATTCTGGAAGTGCAGATATTCACGATAAAAATTCGCGATTAGAATATTCGCAATCAACACTAGTCCTGAGGAAAGTCATCAATATCTGATCGGTAGTGGTCCACAGGGCCGGACTGGCCTGCCGGGATACCGGGAAATTTCCCGGTAGGCCGGCAGGCCTGAGTGCCGCAAGGCCGCGGCCCTAGTGACAAGTGGGGGCGGCCGCGGCCGGAGGCAGTGCAGAGCAGGAGATGAGCTCATCTCCATAGTCATCTGTATTGCCGTCCTCAGGACGGCAATACAGATGCCTGTGCTGCGGCAGAGGAGGGAGAGGTGTGTCCCCTCCTGTTCCTCTGATAGGCTGCCGGCCTAGTGCTGGCAGCCTATCAGAGGCCGGTGCAGGCGGCGCGATGACGTCATCGCGTCGCCTGACTGCCGTATAGCGAGGGACACAGACGGAAGAGGCGGCCTGCATCGCATCACATTGCTGGAGGTAAGTATAAGTATTTTCTTTTTTTTTTTTCTTTTTTTTTTTATATAGGTACAATGCTGGGCAGGCACATGATAATGGGGGGACTACTGGGCTGGGCTGGCACATGATAAGGGGGGCTACTGGGCTGGCACATAAGGGGGGACTACTGGGCTGGGCTGGCACATGATAAGGGGGGACTACTGGGCTGGGCTGGCACATGATAAGGGGGGACTACTGGGCTGGGCTGGCACATGATAAGGGGGGACTACTGGGCTGGGCTGGCACATGATAAGGGGGGCTACTGGGCTGGCACATGATAAGGGGGGACTACTGGGCTGGGCTGGCACATGATAAGGGGGGCTACTGGGCTGGCACATGATAATGGGGGGACTACTGGGCTGGGCTGGCACATGATAAGGGGGGCTACTGGGCTGGCACATGATAAGGGGGGACTACTGGGCTGGGCTGGCACATAAGGGGGGCTACTGGGCTGGGCTGGCAGATAAGGGGGGACTACTTGGCTGGCACATGATAAGGGGGGACTACTGGGCTGGCACATGATAAGGGGGGCTACTGGCACATGATATGGGGGAACTCTGGCTACTGGCACATGATGATATGGGGGCACTCTGGCTACTGGCACATGATGATATGGGGGCACTCTGGCTACTGGAACATGATGATATGGGGGCACTCTGGCTACTGGCACATGATAATGGGGGCACTCTGGCTACTGGCACATGATATGGGGGGGGGCTCTGGCTACTGGCACATGATATGGGGGGGCTCTGGCTACTGGCACATGATGGTGGGGGGGCTCTGGCTACTGGCACATGATGGTGGGGGGGCTCTGGCACATAATAAGGGGGGCTACTGGCCCATAAGGGGGGCTACTGGAACATAAGGGGGACTACTGGCACATAAGGGGGACTACTGGCACATAAGGGGGCTATTGGCACATAAGGAGGGCTACTGGCCCATAAGAGGGGCTACTGGCCCATAAGAGGGGCTACTGGCACATAAGGGGGCTATTGGCACATAAGGGGGGCTACTGGCACATGATATGGGGGGGCTACTGGCACATGATATGGGGGGGCTACTGGCACATGATATGGGGGGGGCTAATGGCACATGATATGGGGGGGCTAATGGCACATGATATGGGGGCACTCTGGCTACTGGCACATGATATGGGGGCACTCTGGCTACTGGCACATGATATGGGGGGGCTCTGGCTACTGGCACATGATATGGGGGGCCACTGGCACATGATATGGGGGCACTCTGGCTACTGGCACATGATATGGGGGGGCTCTGGCTACTGGCACATGATATGGGGGGGGCTCTGGCTACTGGCACATGATATGCGGGGCTCTGGCTACTGGCACATGATGGTGGGGGGGCTCTTATTTCTGGCACATGATTGGGGGCACTCTGGCTACTGGCACATGATATGGGGGCTCTGGCTACTGACACATGATATGGGGGGGCTCTGACTACTGGCACATGATGGTGGGGGGGCTCTTATTACTGGCACATGATTGGGGGCATCTATGGGGGCACATCTTACTGCAGATTATTGGGGGGCACTATAGGGGCATCTACTGAGGCTAAAAAGAAGATATTTTATATGGGGGGCTCTGTATAGGGGCATTTTATACTGGGACACATGGTGGGTACTATGGGGAAGGGGGGGAGCACTATGGGGGTCATCTACGGGGCACTGAGAAGGGGTATTTTATGTTGGCACATTATGGGAACATTAGCTCAACTGGGGGCATTACAAAAGGGTTATGTTTTGCATATTATAAGGAGAATTATTACTACTGGGGGGGCATTATGGTGGACTTTATTACTCCCCCATGGTATGACCCCCTAGTAGCAGCACCAGCCTCCCCCTGCTCTGCTAACCCTCTGCCCCTTCTCCAAATCCTTATTATGAAATCTTTCTCATTAGGATAAAGCACAACATCAGCCCTGCCGAGCCCCCGGCCAAAGTGTTGAAGTGGCGTCCGAGATCCCCAAGGGCCAAGTCAAGTAACTGTAAGTTTTTATGGGGGTTCTACAAAAGAGCTATCGTGGGGCAAAGTTCATATTAGTGTTTACACACGTGTTTTAAAATGAATGCTTTCTCCTATTATAAACAAGTAAATAATGACGCAATGCTGTGGGGCTGGTGTGCAACTTTTTCCAGGGCTGGTTTTTATCCCCAGTCCGGCCCTGGTGGTCCAGCACCCAGGACACCCACCAACCAGCTATGTCGTGGTCTCCTGGCAGTTTACCCAGCACAGCGCTGCACATTGTATAGTGGCAGTGCTTGGAATTGCAGCTCAGCCTCATTCACTTAGGCCATGTAACCGATGATGGCCTAGAAAAAAGTCACAACGCATACAGGAGCGCCATGGTCTCTTTAAATGGCTGATGAGCTGGGGTGGCCAGAAGTCAATCTGATATTGATGAGCTAATCTGGATGATGACTGTGGAGTAAGTAGCACGCCTCTATACAGACAACTATGGCCCTACTGTCTCAGGAAACTTGTTGTCTAATTGTTCATGCAGAACAGGGACCTACACCTACCTCCAGAATGGTGGACTCTCGAACCTCCATCCTACCTGGTGAAGCATCATCCAGATGGAGAATGAAGAGAGTGGTGGACCTCTACACCTTCACCTCTATGGGAATCACAGGATCACCCCAGACCACTTGTTCAGCAAACTCCTATAGATGTTCAGCCACCACTCTATCTATCTATTTTCACCTAGACATCATAACCAGTGGACAAATCCTCTTGTTTTTGGCAGTACAGTGGTATTTTCATTGGTGCCTTTTGGGGGGGTATAAGACTTTTTGATCACTTTGAATTCTACTTTCTTGGAGGTGGAATGAACAAAAAATAGCAATCTTGGCATTTTTGTACAATAATCACCGTACAGGATAAGTAATGTGATCATTTTATTGTAGGGGTCATTACAGAGGCAGCAGTGCAAATTATGCATTTTTTACATAAATAAAGACGTTAGTAAGCAAAAGAGTCAATTTTTCTTTTTGTTTTTACTTTTACTGGTCCGCATTTTGCGGGCAAGTATAGGACATGTTCTATCTTTTTGTGGAATGTACATAATGATGCAGAAAGCACACAGCTGCTCCGTTTGCTTTCCTCAAGAAGATAGAACATGTCTTATACTTGCCCGCAAAATGCGGACCACGGAGAAAAATGCAAATACAATACGTATAAAATGCCAAAGGCATCCATACATGGCAAACCTGCAGGCCATTGTTAGGCAGCTCCCCAGCATCCCACGATCACATTGCAGTTGGGGTGCTTAGGTGACAATGGGAATCTCTTCCCTTTGTCTAACCAATTAGAAGCCTTGACAAAAGGATACAAAGGGTTGAATCACTGTAATGAGACTTATCTACAATCCTGGCCATTACAGCTGGATGCCAGCCATGTGACATAGTTGGCAACCGCAAATAATGTCATAGGCACAGATCCTGAGCCAGCACCATAAATGCACCTTCATAGTACATCAGCAAGTGTTAACTATTTCCCCCCTGTAATGTGCTATTATGGCCCAAAGGAGAAAGGGGTTAAAGTATTTACCATGAAACACTTAAGAGGATGTCATTGTCTATGCGTGATTGTATTGCGCCACTCTATCTGAAGGCAATGGTTCCTATGATTCATGAATTTTAAGGTGTTATTCTCATCGTGGCCACCAGATGTCAGCATACAGACACTAGAAAAGCCATTTTCTCCAAATATGGTGATATACTGTTAGAAAATGTTGCTTGTCCTTTGGCAATCTAGTTAGTTAAAAAACTGCATAAATATAACAAAAGAAAAGTTCTGGCTGGACCTGATGATTTTTGATGCATCTTGCTAGACTTAGACACAAGATCGTAACACAGACCCAAGTGCCCTTTAAACAGAACCAGGCTTGGATTAGCTCTACCGGCAGTAATGCCCTAAAACCCAACCAAATCTGCAATAGTGTTCCCAAAGAGATCCAGTCTTGCAGTAGAGTGCCTATAAAAAAAAAACAGACCCAAAATCAGAACCAGGCTTAAAACAGTGATCCTAAAATAAAACTAACAGTGCCTCCTGGAACAAAACGAATGGTGCCTCCCAAAACAGAATCAGTCTTTTAACAGTACCCACATAACAGTGGCATCATGCAACAGTGTACTAATAAAAGCACCAGCCTGCAACTGTGACAGAAGGATCTTGCAACAGAGAAAGAGATGAAACGATGAAGTATTTGACAAAGGCATAGTCTGAGGTCATCATAGGTAGCTTGTGCTTTCTGATCCAATTGGATACACATACTATAGTTTGAGAAACTAGGTACTGGAGCAACCTTTCCTTCCTACAGACGAACAATAAGACTTGTACCTGACCTGGGACAACTGCAGAACCAATGACCTCATCTGTTTCCTCTTACTTCTACTCAAGTACCAAACTAAGCAAGGCATGATTTACAAGATCTTCTGTTCTGACATCAGAATATATAAGTAAGTTACACGTACATGAAGGGTACAGGTATGTTAAGAACACTAAGCAGCCATAATGAAGAAATAATAACCTCAATTTCTCAACATGTCCCTGGTATTCTCCTCTACGCAGTAGAAAAGTGTCTCCATTAAGAGACAAGTCAAATTCATGCCATGTTTCCATAACTTGTACCTGTAGACCAAGAGGAGGAACAATGGCTGCATTGATGAGATGTCTGGTGAGGACCAGAGAAGAAGGCACATTATAGATGTAAAGTACCCACAGGTAGCCCAGGTGTGCTCCATCAAAGAGGGCTGTCTGCTACCAAAGAAGGAATTATTGCTACCATTGCTTTTCATAATTGTCTACCATGACAATACAAATATGCCGGGAATGACTTCAAGAGAAATTATGTGTTCCTACCACAACCTTAAAAGGATTGTCTTACATGGTTGGTGGGAGTAGACTGATTAGTAGAAGTTTTTCATTGTTGATCTGTGTAACCTCTTCTGTTCCAGTGGCACACATAGAAGAGAAAGGACCCCAGATAAAAAAAAATGAGGACTCATTATTGTGCAGTAACCAAATGGACCACTGAAAAGGTTTAATTTAAATTTAGCTCAGTAGTTCAGTGATAGACTGGTCCTGCCCTGTGGTTCATGAGTCTTAGCCTCAAAGGAAGCACATGTGTGTGTCAGCTCCTGAAAACTAAGCCTAGTCTATAGAACCTTCATCCTTGAGACTGAATGCCTCCAGGAAGAGCAACTGGTGAACTGACACTATCCCTGAGAGAATTGAAGCCTTAAATCCAAACAGATTGTAGAGAACCAAAGCCGTGCCTGGAAAGACGCTAAGGGACCACACGGTTATGGCAAAAAGACTTTACTGCTTGTGGTTAGGGTATATTGCTTTGGCACCCACTGCACTTTGAGATGGACTGGCCATCCATACTTTGTAACTGTGCTTATTGCTGCTATATGTATTGTGACTCTCCTCATCAATTCAGTAAAAAAATAATTTATTGTAACAAAATGGGCCTGGTCATTGTCTGGCACCGTAATCAGCTGTTATGTGGCCCAGGCCTACTGCCTCGCACCCTGACTATCATCCATCATCAAGGGCACCCTGACTACCACCAGTCAGGAGCCCCCAAAAGTCCAAGGAGTGCCCCAAGGGAGAGAAGGGTTTCACCACACCAACCACTGCACGTGGCCCAGGGAACATTAAAGGGAGAGGGACTAGCCATCATAAAGACTATTAATGCCCTCATTGCCACCTCCACTACTACCATGCTTTCTCCTTCTGGCCATCGCCACACATCCCTGCAGTCTGGCATGCTGCAATTGTGCCAGGCTTTGCCACCTAGGACAAACAAACCTGGTCTTTGTATCTCCCTTCACACTCTTTCTATGATCATTGGAGCAACTAAATGTGAGCTAATAATGGGAGTCTTTCTGAGGGGACTGGCTTAGCACTGGCCAAGGGTTGTGGCAGGCGCAGCACTATGAAGTGCCTTTTGCGCTGTGGCATTAGAAGAATTTTGGTATCTCTGACTTTTAGTCTAACCAGACTGTCTCTTACTCTGTAATTCCTCTAGCGCCGTTCTATGGAAACAGTAGGTTTAAAGAGCACACCAAATGCTTCAAATAACTTCTATATTAACTTCAACTTTTCTTCATATAACACAGCCGCCTCCACAGCAGATAGTCCATGTACAAAACACGTGTTGAAAAGATATCACAAAATGGCGGTATGCATAAGATGGTGGTTTTACTGTTCAATCTTGTCATTCAACATAAAATGGTGGATATATTTCTCTCCTAAGTATTTGTACTCTCACTTTAAGTTATTTAAACACTTTATTATCTCTCTGAGAGGTATATCTGAGGTCTAATAGTTCACTTGCAGTATGCAGTTAGCAGTGACTATTTGCAGATTGGTTGAGTATGATCTGGTATGGTTGTATGCAATTTGGATTGCAATATGGAATCTGAATGCTTGAAATTTGTAGCTTGCAATTTGTATTTGCAATTTGTTTGTATGGTATCTGTAGTTCACAATTGTAGTTTGGTGAAACTGTAAGTAAACACATACAGTACAGACCAAAAGTTTGGACACACCTTCTCATTCAAAGAGTTTTCTTTATTTTCATGACTATGAAAATTGTAGATTCACACTGAAGGCATCAAAACTATGAATTAACACATGTGGAATTATATACATAACAAACAAGTGTGAAACAACAGAAAATATGTCATATTCTAGGTTCTTCAAAGTAGACACCTTTTGCTTTAATTACTGCTTTGCACACTCTTGGCATTCTCTTGATCAGCTTCAAGAGGTAGTCCCCTGAAATGGTTTTCACTTCACAGGTGTGCCCTGTCAGGTTTAATAAGTGGGATTTCTTGCCTTATAAATGGGGTTGGGACCATCAGTTGCGTTGAGGAGAAGTCAGGTGGATACACAGCTGATAGTCCTACTGAATAGACTGTTAGAATTTGTATTATGGCAAGAAAAAAGCAGCTAAGTAAAGAAAAATGAGTGGCCATCATTACTTTAAGAAATGAAGGTCAGTCAGTCAGCCAAAAAATTGGGAAAACTTTGAAAGTAAGGGCTATTTGACCATGAAGGAGAGTGATGGGGTGCTGCGCCAGATGACCTGGCCTCCACAGTCACCAGACCTGAACCCAATCGAGCTGGTTTGGGGTGAGCTGGACCGCAGAGTGAAGGCAAAAGGGCCAACAAGTGCTAAGCATCTCTGGGAACTCCTTCAAGACTGTTGGAAGACCATTTCAGGGGACTACCTCTTGAAGCTCATCAAGAGAATGCCAAGAGTGTGCAAAGCAGTAATCAAAGCAAAAGGTGGCTACTTTGAAGAACCTAGAATATGACATATTTTCAGTTGTTTCACACTTGTTTGTTATGTATATAATTCCACATGTGTTAATTCATAGTTTTGATGCCTTCATAGTCATGAAAATAAAGAAAACTCTTTGAATGAGAAGGTGTGTCCAAACTTTTGGTCTGTACTGTATATATCTTGTTCAGTATACAGTTCTAAACACAATACTAACAATATGAACATTATAAAGCTGTTTTAAATACGTATATTGGCCTCTTGTTCCTATAAAACTCAGCTCTCAGTGGAGTGAATGTCCTGTCTCTGGTGAATAATGATTCAAGCAGCAGGAGCTGGGGGAATTTCCAGACAGGCTGTGTGTGAGGCTGGCTGTGATTGGTGAAAACTCTTGCTGTGGGAGATGCTGGCTGTGATTGGTCTAGACTTCTGCACAGCAACAACAGATTAACACTATACTTTCTGTTGTTTCTACTGTGTCACTGAGCTTACCTTACATAACAAAATAAATCTTAAAGGCTTATTATCTTTTTCTGCTTCTGTGAACACAAAATATATAACAGTTATATGACATCCAAAACATGATGTCACAGTAAATAACTCTGCTTTTGTCTTTAACACATAAACATAGGAACTGTATTAAGGCAATCAGCAGGTCTAGCTGTATACACATACAAGCTACACTAGCAACCCAGAACAGGTCCCAGCTGGCCAGCTACAATGGCCCCATAGGAGCCATGTGGTCTGACTCCATATTATGTAGAGACATTGTCGATATACAGAGGAAAGGTTAGGGCATGTATAAAACAGTGGGTAGCCAGTGACTGTATGATCACTATTAGTCGACACTTAGGCATAATGTATCTGGGAAAGCTCCTAGTGTGTACTTTTTTGGCCCCTTTCAGACTCATCCATGTTGTTCAATTGGCCACACATGCGTGGCATCCTTTGAAAAGAATGGGAGCAGTGCTGCAGTAAACAGTTCCATCCACTACACAATAAACAGTAGAGGAGCTGGGTGTAGGACCCCCTCTGATGAAATATTGATGGTCTATACTGAGGATAGACCACCAATATAAAATTACTGGACAACAACTTTAATAGGGTTTTTCTGAGTTTTTTCCAAGTGAGTGTCCTCCCACGAGCACCGCAGCCTCTTCAAACAGCTGATGGGAGTCAAACCCTGTTAGATCAGAAAGTAGTTTGATACTATGACCTACCCTGAGGATAGACCATCAATATAAAATTACTGGACAACAACTTTAATGGGGTTTTCGGAGTGTTTTTCAAGTGAGAGTGCTCCCGCAAGCACCATGGCCTTTTCAAACAGCTGATGGGAGTCGGACCCCCTCAGATCAGATACTGGTTAGATATAATAACCTATCCTGAGAATAGGTCATCAATTTTAAACACTCTGACAACTCCTTTAAGGGTCTGACTCAAAGATTGACCCTAGTCTTGTCAATTAAAGGGATATACAATAATATGCTGTTGATATAAGGTAGAGCTTATAAGTGTATCAGTGTATATTATTTTTAGAATATACAGTAATCTGTAACCAAACAATGGAGACTACACAAAAGAGCCACAACAAAAAGACCATTAAGAAGATCAGATCGGAGCCAGCAATGTGGAGAATGTTCTGTAATTACTAAAAACAGCCTGGGGGAATCCAGTCTAATGAATAAACCCTTCACTGTTACTATGTAAGCCAGAAAAATAAAGCCTACATTATATCCTTTCCTGTAGAGAATTATGGTGGGAACTTAAAACCTTTCGCAGAACCAGATGTAACTAACAGGTTAAATGGAAGAGGGCAACTCGGGTACTGGGGTATCATCTGTGACCCTTGTGATAGCTGATAGCCCAGGAGGAGTAAGACTAGCCATACAGATGACAGCCTGATGAATTTCCCCAGATTCCCCCAAATACATGCACGCTGGGCTCGGTTGAGCATGCTTGTGTTCTCTATAGGGAGAGGGGAGTAGAGACTATTTTACATGGGTCAAGGATTGGGGAAATTATGGGAAACATTGCTATCAACTTTCATTCCTGATAATTGGCCCATATAATTGTATCACTGATCACCCTACCAATGAGCAAACGTTCGTGAATGCAGTGAACCATTCATTCCTGATCATTGGCCTGTGTCTTAACCCATGTGAAAAAGTTCTACCCCTTGGCCAAACACCCCTATTTCAGGATTGGGCATTTGAAATCCAACTGCCCGATCCTTCATTCCCCGATCCTTTTCTGCTATTAAAGGAGAATCAGCAGGCTCCCATGCACATTAGATGAGGGGGGGGTCTAAGGGTCTAGCATTAAAAAATGTGCTGCAGTAAGATGTCCAGAATTTATTAAGAGGCACAGTACCTGGAATACATTTTAGCATATCTGTCAGGCCGTAGGAGGCCACACTACAGATATTGTCAAAAAATGTCCAGAACAGCATAAAAATAAAAAATGCTGATAATATTTTTGCAAATATTGAAGCTTGGGCAAAAATTTAGGACTTTTGGTCACCAGCAAAATGGCAAATGCATGTTTTTTTTCTTGTTTTTTTTTATAATAAAAATGATATTAAATAAAACAAAAAAAATAAAGTTAAAAAGGCAACCAAACCATATATGCTTTTAAAAGGAGAGCAGCTAGAAAAATGCAGCAAAGCTTCGACATATTGATAAATCCAATACCCTGAAACAGTCTGTAACGATAACAGTGATAAAAAAAATACATTATAATAATAAACTAGCAATGCATTTTTTTTTTCATTTACAAATATTTTATTGTGAAATGTACAATTTGATGAAAAAAAGTTTTATTATAAAACATAAAATAAATATTCCAAAATTCTTTGCTATTATACATCATACCATAGATTTGATATATATATATATATATTTTTTTTTTTTTTTTACTCCTCTACAAACATTTAAAGAACAGGCTTCCTTTAGTGCCAAAGAAGTTCAAACATTCATTCTTATATCAAATAAAATTAATAATTAAAAAAGAAAAACAAAATGATTTTTTTTCGCACTTACTCCAGTTTAAAAAACACAGACCAGTCTGCATAGTTTTTTCATTTTTATTATGTAACTTTTAGCAACTGTTTTATTAGCGTGTGGAATGTGTTTGACCAAAGTAGCATTTGAATATGTTCTTTAAAATAAATATAATTAAACATACTGTATTTGATATTTTTTTTTATATTCATTATTGTCCCTTTTTCGCGGGGTTTTGTATTTGGTTAGTATTTTTTATGACCTGTTATTATTTTTCTTGTGGACACAGGGATGGGATTATAGGCAATGGCCTAGGTGCCACCACCAAATAGGAGCTCCGCCTTCGAATTCATCAGACTAGATGAGGGCATTTGAAAAATCTACCTCCAACAAATTGTTTCAATGGCTTAGTGTCT
The DNA here is from genome assembly GCF_905171765.1 of Bufo bufo. Taxonomy (NCBI): domain Eukaryota; kingdom Metazoa; phylum Chordata; class Amphibia; order Anura; family Bufonidae; genus Bufo; species Bufo bufo. Next base: position 121,101,749 of record NC_053398.1, on the reverse strand, counting down.
GGCCACTGTATAAGCAGGGAGATGGTTCACTGAGAGCTGAGGTACAGAGAGATATTAGGTTAGGATTTATTTTCTGTTTGCTTCCAAAATTAGCACCTTTAAATTCCTGAAAATAATCCTTTAAAAGGAGTCTGCACCAGGAAATTTACTGGTAAACCAGGTACAATGTCTTGTGAGGTTTTATCAGTGGAATATATTGATACCTTTCACTTACTGATCCGTTAAATCATTTTGGAGAAAAAGCCATTTTTAATCCATATGCAAATGAGCAGTTAAGTGCACCAAGGGTGGGCTCAAGCCACTCTTTGGACTCTTTCTCCTACTGCTTCCTCTGCCAGCCCCTCCCTCTCCTTGATTGGTCCCTGCATAGTCCTATCACCTGGCCCTGTCAATCAAAAAGGATAGGGAGGAAGTAGGTGGAGCATTGGTGCACAGAGTGGCTTAGACCTACCCTCCTTGAGGTAGCCCTACAATACATTGTGGCTGGTTCACCAGTGACTTTTCTGGTGACACACTCCCTTTAAATTACTCACACATTATTTTCTTTTACCTGGGGCTCTACTAGGGTTGCCACTTATATGGGAATGACCCGGACAGTCCGGGTTTGTACCCTGTGCCCGGGTACAAGCCTTTCTCAGACCCGGATACAGCGATCAGCTGGGAGTGATGCTATGCTAGCCCAGGGCGGCTCTGACTTTAGACATGCCCACCCTCTCTCCCTTCTGTTCGGGTTTGGCTTTAAGAAAAGGTGGCAACCCTAGGCTCCACTAACCTTGATCTGGCCCAGTGTACAATACAAGTAGAGGGAGCTGATTATTCCAAATTTCCAAAAACGGAGGAAAATTATAAAAAAAAAACTTGAGAAAAACCTAATTATGAACACAGTTATGTATTTTTCTATGTAATAAATTGTAATGTTTAACATCATATTTCATTTGACATAACAAGGCAAATTGCTCAATAAAATCTCCTTTGCTGCATATGTGACCATAAGAATAAAAAAAACTGAGCTTCTGAAAATATATATTTTAAAATGTTTTTGGCATTCTTCATTTTCAAAGATGTTCATTAAAAGTGACCTCTATCTAAAATTAATGCTGAGTTAAGTAATCATGGAATTGAAACATTACATTTACTGCTTCAGCTAAACTAAACTTCATTCATCAACGATAACTTGTGGTGTTTAGCGGAATGCCATAAATATAATCTGTATTGCCACTCCTCATAAAATTATAGTAGGACACAACCATGTCTGAGCCCTTCTGGTTTTGGCAATTGAATCAACTGTTTTATGCTTTTTATGCCTTTTTTTTTTCCCTTAAAGGAATTTAGATTTTAAAGAGACAGATTTAGTTTTTTAAAGTTGTAGGGGATTGACTAAAGTGGTCAGGAAAAGGTCTCGAACCAGAATCTTTACCTGGTAGATCTAATTGAGGTTGTCTAAGATTACAGAAATAGTGTCCCTGTTGTCCATGGATGTATTTGGTATGTAACACTGTTTCAGGAAAGAAAAGTAGACCATTTATTCAAATTTTTTGCAACTCTTTTAAAAACAGATTTTATGAGTCATCAACTGCCTTGAAGCTGTGGAACACACAGATGAGAGATGGCGCCATGAGAGAAATAACTTTCCTGTATGCCTATCACATTCAGTATCAGTTCCGGCTCCTATTCAAGATCAAATTCCCAACTACAGTAGGTGTGAAGGACTACATAACCTTATGACCACCTCCTTAGGCAGGCCATACATCTTAACTGTGGATTGACTGCTCACTTCGACCAATGTGTATGTGTTCTGAACAGGGATAGAGGAGTAAGCCTCTCTGGCAAATACCTAGCTCCCCTGAGAACATAAGGATCATGCATGTTGAAGTCCAACTGGTTGATCCTTCACTTCACTGACATCTGCCATAGGGTAGACATTGGAAGCTCCCAAACACATGAGAGGTCAGTGGTCAGGAAATGCAACTCATGTAGTGTATGTAGCCATGTGGCAATATGTTCTAAAACTCATCCGTTTCTCCGAGTTGAGGGCAAGCATTCATTCCAAAGTGTTCTGTGGTATGTTCATATGTCTTTCATTATCTGATTTTACATTTGATATGAATGTAAATTCAGAACATAAGTTCACAAGATAACCACCCTGCTTTTCCAGCAGCAAGGTAAAGAGCACCATCTCTAACGCTGACCAAATAGTAGTAGCACCTACATACAAGCACCAAAGCAGGACCATCTTACGGCTCCAGATTCAGGTTAAAGGATGAGATGTACGATAAATATTTGAAATACAAAGTCCATTATTACAGATCTCCATTTCTACCAAATGTTTTATATACTGTATGTCCAACCACCACATGACCTCTCATAAGAGTCGATTTGTGTCCAAACGTTTTTTACATATTGGCTCATGAAGAAAACAATCTGTAGATTCAGATACAGTCCACCAGAATATCTGCCACACATGGTTTACAAACATGGACTTTCTCTTCTACCAGTTGTGCCTGACCTCCGGTGGAACTTAGTTCTTGTATCTTCTGCAGGCCATGGCATCTAGTTCAGGGACACATTTCATTGTGGTGCTTTTGCTGGAGCCCACAGCCATGGTTCCTCAGGATTTAGTTTCCTTCCAGTACAAATTCAGTGTTTTGCTTGTAGCTTGAATACACCTAGGAACTTTTAATCAGAGAAAAATCTGATTGTCTGGAATTTGTCTGTGATTTTCCAGCCTTAAGATCAAACAATATTCCAGAGATTATTAACTTTTGTTGCATGAATTTCTATTTCAGAGGAAATTTTCTGCAGTGAAGACAAGTCATGGCCAATACCAGGAGGTCATCCAGTGTCACTGTAGTGTTTCTTTCTCGTGCAAGACTTACAACATTGCTTCCCATAAAACTTGTGGTTGCAAACTCCATGTTGAGGGACAAGGGAGCACCAGCTGAAGTAGTCCACACACGATGGATCTTCTGTAAAGCGGGAAAGTGAGACATTATTACATGGTCTTTTACCTTCATGATTTTAAAGAAAACATCATAGTTACATAGTTGTTAAGGTTGGAAAAAGACAAAAGTCCACCAAGTTTGAACTGCAATCCTGCTATATTGATCCACGGAACAAATCCCTGAATCAATGTCCATCTTCCCTTTAAAAAGTGGTTGGGCCAAAGGGAAAGTGTGTGCAGAACATTATTTCTTTATATTGTCATTAGAGTCAATGTTATTTTGAAATAAAAAGTAATATAAACCTTTATTGAAGCCATCTCCTGTATTTGCTGTGACCAGCTGCTGTGGCAGGCTATTACAGAGGTTTGCAGCCCTTACTGTACAGAATGCTTGTCGTCTCTTATGACTGAACCTTTTTTCTCCAAGAGTAGGGAGTGGCCCCTTGTTTTTTTTAGGGGGTTCACACAGAATAGCTTTTCTCGATATGTTTTGTATGGTCCATTTTATATATCTGTACAGGTTAATCATGTCCTCCCTTAGGATACTTTCACACTATAGTTTTTGCTGGATCCGGCAGGGTTCAGCAAAAACGTTTCCGTTACTGATAATACAACCTTCTGCATCAGTTATGAACGGATCTGGTTGTATTATCTGTCACATAGCCAAGATGGATCCGTCATGAACTTCTTTTAAAGTCAATGGGGGACGGATCAGTTTTCTATTGTGTCAGATTGTGTCAGAGAAAACGGATCCGTCCCCATTGACTTGCTCCCCGTTTTGCTCCACATCCAAGGACGGAAACCAAACTGCAGCAACCTGCAACAAACTGCATCGCCTTATGACAAATATCATATCATAAAAACACTGCAAGAAACATTCAAAAATATTTTTTTTTTGTCCAAAAACTTTTAAAAATATTTCTATTTACAGACACAGCAGCCTATGATTGATCTGCCGTGTTTGCAATCTCACAGTTCAGTTAGAGCCTGTAATTATATGCTTATGTCTTTATAATTAGCAATTCATTAGTTGTAATGTATTAAGCCCCCTGCTTTTGTGTCTCTTGCTACTTAGAAAATCTGTCATTCATATTTATCAGGACTTTGGCCAACAAATTGTAATTATCCAAGCCATGGTTCACTTGTCGGGCAGATTTTAAAATTATGTACACTAATTTGAGCCTAATTACACCATGATAAGATTGTAGACTTATATGACAAAACTCTAAAGCCTCATTATATTATGTAAGATCTTCATTGGTTCCATATTTCAGCACAATAAAGGACACAGGCTTGGCCTTTTAGCTACATACAATACACCTATAATCAATTTGATCCTGGTGGTATACCTACACCACCAGGATAATGCCTGATCAATGCATGCAAATAGGATTCTGCAAAGAGTGCAGACATTTTATGAAGGCACCCTGCCAGAACTGTTTTAAGGGTAATGGGACAATGCTTTGAGTCAATAACGTTGGCATTTTAATGGGCTACTGTAACATGTACTGCATTTGGTATTCAAAAACTGTCATCAGATTGTATTATCTGAATTAAGGGTGTGTCTACTGCAAAAAAATAATAGACAGATATATCCATGGAGCAAAATTTGGGAGCTAGAAGAAGCCTTCATAATGGTCTGGGCCAGATGGAGAAGAAAGGGAAAATGAATGGGAACAATCAGAGAAGATACTAACTGCTATTATTGCTCAGATCCAATAAATGGTGGTACAGTGTTTCTTTTCAGTCAATATACTAAATAACTATTTGGCTACTGTATGGTGGTATAGTGTTTCTCTTCAGTCACAGTATTAAGTAATTATTTGGTCACTATATGGTGGTATTAATCAGTAATTGTATAGCTGTATGATATTATTTCTTGGCCATTGTATGGCAGTATTATTTAGCAAGACTCTAACAGTATTATTCACTCATGGTATAGAATTCCAACACTATACTAGAGTATTGGTAAATCATGACCATATTATTTGGTCATGTAGGGAAGCATTTTCATGGCTCACAGTGGGTTAAAAGAAGTCATATTCACCCTCACCCATTCCCTGCTGCTGCTGTTTCGACACTGTGCCTGTCCTTGTTTCTCTCTACTTTGTGGTCCTGGCTCAAGCGTTTTCAGACAGGACCAGGAAGTAGAGAGCACCAGGGACCACAGCAACATCGGAAAGTCAGAAAAAAATAAAAATAATCCACCTATACAACCTTTCCTAAGCATTTCCTTGATTTTTAGAATCCATACCTTTGGATCCTGAAGAAGGACAGAAGTTCATGTTGCACGCTTGGGAAGTTGATGGCTTCTGATTAGGCAGACATCCTACCACAGGTCTACCTTGATGAAGACACTGGACATTTCGCATCTGCACGCCTCCACCACATGTAACTGTACACTGGTCAGAATAGACACATGTTCTCGTTACATGCATTGTATACATAGGTTTTTTCGTTTTTTACTTATTTTATACTTATATATAAAATAACGTTTACAGCAACTAATGTTTTTGTGGCATAAGGATAAAGGATTTACCGGTTGCCATGGTGATGTATGCCATCCATAAAATGCAGAGTAGGGTGACTCCACAGGGCATGGTTTGCTATTGCACGACTGCTCCAGGGGTATATTCACTTTTCTGAGACTACGGCATCTTCTCTGAGGAACAGTCACAAGTTTACCATGACTGTCTTGCTCTCCACACTTCAGTTCACGCTTTTTTACACCAGGACCACATGTTGCTGAACACTATGGAGAAGCAAATGGTAATTTATTAATAACATTAAATAAAATCAACTATCCACTAGATTACCAAATATCCAATGCATTTCTATATCTAAAAATGACATACAGGAATTTATCTGCAGATATTTTGACACATTTGTGACATATTTGTAGATCCTTTCTTCTTGATTTCCAAGCAAAAGCAAAAAATTCAGTTGTTGCCCCTATGAAGCCCTAGCATCTTATTTACTCTTTCCCAAATATGAGATCCATAGAGCTATGTTATGATCTGCTATATTTTCTACAAAAATAAACACGCCCTCTAATAAATATTTCAGCATCTGAAGAGAGACGGATTGAAAATTGAAACATTAATATTTAAACTTTTTAAAGACATTCTGCTTTTTTAACATGTTCTTCCATATGGACAAACCTTTAACATAGAGGAAAAGATATTTTGTGATTCTAAAAGTGCCAATGCACCTTCAACAGCTGTTCCACCGATGCTTGTACAAGTGACCGCAGTCTCTCCTGACTTTACAATTACACAATGCATGCTCAATTCAGGCAGGTATGTGTTTTCTATAGAGAGAGAAAGTCACTGTCAGGCAACTCTGACGGTGATTTAGCTCCCTGGAGAACAAAAGGATTGAGCGTTAACCCCCCAACTTCCCCAACATCATCTATCGGTGGAGGGTCTGGAGGCCACCATACACATTATACTCTTACCCAGTCCCACCAAAAATAGAGGGCTTGGCTGATGATAGTCTAAAAGGCATGGGAGATTTTATACGCACATTAGTTGCTAGTTGTTCTCCACCTTATAATTTACATTGCTACATTGGGTCTGTCACTGCTCTGCTACTTCCACTAAGAACTTTACTTATTGAACAACTACTACTCCCATTTTTTGCCTTCACTACCATTCCCCTTATCCCCTTTCTCTGTGTGTTTCTGCACAACTGCTTCTAATTGCTAATCATCTCCTGCTATGACTCTGTGCTGCTGACCTCATTTCCATGCCAGAGCAATTAGGGTCCAAGTTTGCTAAGTTCCTTGCTATGGTGCGCTATTTCCTGTTGTCTGCTTGTGTACTGACCAATGCCTGTTTTCCTCCACTGCCAGCCTTGAAGTTGGACCACTTTCTTGGATTTGTACAGACTCAGCCTGCCCTGACCTCCGCCTGTTTCTAACTACATGTTTTGCCTGATCCTTCGATGCCTTGCAACAGTGTCTTTGACCCCATAGGTCAGCTGTCAACCATACAGGAGGTAGCAGTCTGGTGGTTCCCTGCAGCGAAGTACAGATTCCTGTATAGGGGCTAAAAGATTAATACCACTGAACCGCCAGGATAATGCCTTAAGGTTAAGTCCAGATCCAAACTGGTTGGTTGACACAATGCTTCCACACCCACTACTGTAACATACTTGCTATCATTGCCAAGATGAGGACAAGCATTCCAACATCAATTAAAGACTAATAAAAAACAAAACAAAACTTTCTAATGTATTCTAATATTTACATAGATTTTTATGTAGGTTACCTCAGTCCATGCAGATATCACCCACTGCAATTTGTCATTTTTCTGGCAGCGTGCTGACATACAGCTCTCAGTGGACTCCGGCTTTGAGTTGGCTATGCACAGGTTTTCTGGAAGTATTTTATATTTCTCCAAGTTGACACTTCTGCAATAAACTTCTCGTTTCTTAATTCCCTTTCCACAAGATCGGGAGCACTGGAATGGATGAGGAATGCAAGCTGTCAGACATTAAGATGCATAGCTCATGGACAAAGATTATATTAACATGACATTAGCAGGGCTAACTTACATGGATATATATCAGAGGTGAACACCTTGGGTCTTTGGAGTCAGTATGAAGCCAAGACGGAATTTTTCTAAGCTTACTGTTCCCCAAAATAAATCTTTACATTGAGTGTCTCAGTCATGAAACCAGACAGCTTGGCCGATGCACCTTTACTTAACTTGTGACAGCTACAAGCCCTGGCTTATTACAAGGCCTAGGAGACATTGCATGGCTCTTGAGAACAATATAAATTCAGATAAATTTACTATCTAAGAATTTTTTGTCATTGATGCTTTTATTAGGCCGGGGTGTATCCCCTGTATTATTAATCAAGTATATGACAACCTTTCTTTCAGGGATGCTGTACCTAAAATGTACTTGTTCACGAGTAGACCTCTAAACTTTTAATATTTACTGATTGATGGATTCCATGTCTGGATAAGTTTTATTGCATATATAATATGACTGGCCTTAATGTGAAGAAAATTAGTTTATTATTGGACTCCTTTTACCCAAAACCAGAGTCACACACCATTTCTGATCTAGAAGGCCTTAGTGGATTTCACTGGGTACCATGTAATGCTTCCGAACACTACAAAGAACCCATGAAGTCCTTTCAAAGGGGTTGTCAAGTAAGTACTTCTTTAAGGTAGAATGGCATAAAAAAATGTGACACTCACCTCACCAATCCACCTCTAGTTTTCCACTAGACACACAGAAAATGACCATGTGCAGTTATTTCCTATGTGTCAGTAGGGACCAGGAAGTAGATACCAGCAAGAACAATTAGGGTCTGTGAGGCATAACATTTATTGTTTCTCATTTTGACCCATTAAAAAAAAAAAATATATAGTGTTTGGACAACCCCTCTAACTGTAAAAAAATGATATATAATGCAGAGAAGATTGTGGCTGTCTAAAAGTCTAAAAGTCTATACTAATTACATAACCTCCAACAAAAATGCTACATAACCAACAGAAAGGCAACAAGGCTAATAAAATAAATCAAGACCTATTCTATCTTCTTCAAGAACTCTTTCTCATTTTACCTGAGACCAGGGTCCAGTGCTCCATTCTGCTGGACAGTCCTGGGTATTGCACTTTTGGACTTGGATTGGAGTAGTCACTGGGCAGTTGGAATGTCCAACCAATTCCTCACCCTGCATCATCTTTTTTTGGAGACACTTAATAGTCCTGGTTTGTTGGCCCCCACCACAAGAAGCACTACATGGACTCCACTGGCCAGTTGACCAACTATAAGCAACAATAATAAAGTCTTAGAAAACATATATCAGAAAGGCATGATAGATAGATGATAGATGATAGATGATAGATAGATAGGTAGATAGGTAGGTAGGTAGGTAGGTAGGTAGGTAGGTAGATAGATAGATACTGTAGACAGAAATTGGATTACTGAAAGCTACTCACTAGGCTGGACATGGTTGGGTATTGCACAATCTTGGTTCCAGGAGAGGTTTGCTCAACAAGCCACACATGCTGGAATTAACTTGAATTTGGAGATCTTGCAAACACACAAGTTTCACATTCATTTGACCTTAAAAATATAGAAAGTCTCATTAATACCCTATACTTATTGATATACAGATCAGTATATGATATTTAATATAGCATGTATTATTAAATATTCAGTATTATTGGATAGATTACAATTTAAAAGGTTGTACAGGATTAAAAAAAAACATGTCTGCTTTCTTCCCGAAACAGTGCCACATCTGTCCACAGGCAGTATGTGGTATTGCAGCTGAGCCCCATTCCGTTCACATGAGACCTGTCCTGCAATAGCAGACACAAGGAAGAAAGCCGTCTTAATTGTATAACCCTGTACAATCCCTATAAAATTATGACTTGTGTACATAATGGGTCCTCGCTGGAAAAAAAAAAGTTCATAATGGGTGAAGTCACTTTAGAGAACACTACAACACATACAGTAAAACGCATAAAATACAATATGAATAGGTGCAGACACACTAGCTGTTAGGTCAGCAGGTTCAACCCAAGTGTAAAATCTGTAACAGAACGTGCACCTACCATGTGCCCCTTTTAACATCTTCTAATGTTGGGTCCAGAGGCTATCGCTACCTGTGCACCCCCTGAGCTACACCCCTGCCTTAGATTCTATAAAAGTATTTCATACCATGCATTGAGAAAAAAATTGCTTACCCCCACCACATGACACAGAACATTCGGTATACATAGGGGCCCATGCAAAACTGGTTTTCTTCACCGGTCTTTCATCATTTGTAGATAAGGGTAATGTATACTCCCAAGCAAATCCCCCATTCTTTCCTTGATAAAGAACCTAGAATGAAGATGACATGTCTTTACTGACAATGCTCTAGTTTAGAAATTCTGCTTTAGTTCAGTCCATACTTTCGCCAATAGAAAATAAAAATTTTTAGAAAAAGGGGCGCACAGTATTGACAAACAGGCTATGCAAGGCTGGCCTATACCAGGCCAATTTTTATAGAGGTTCTGAGATTTGACATTGATCCCCAATGACACGTAGGTCATCAATGTGCGATGGGAGGAGTTCACCTCCCATCCCCCCAGTAATCCTAAAAACTGCAGAACAAATGGCCATCAGTGCTTAAATGGGTTGTCCCACGAAAAATATTCAACGGTTTTCAAATCAGCACCTTAATCTGAATATTTTTGTAATTGCATGAAATTTTGTAAATCCTCTGTTATTTAGAGAAATGTGTCCATATACGCCACCTGCTGTTTGCTGTTTTTCTAATTTCTCTATCCATCTTAGTGACGTGGTTGCACATGCTATGTTCCATCTGTCAACTGCCACCGGCTGCAGCAGAAAGGACCTGCCCCCTGAATCGAGGCACATCCCCTGAGCTGCCAGCCTGAAATTAATCTAGCTGAGCAATTGAACCCATGAATGGGGAGATATCTGGATCCATGTGAGATATAGGGCTCATCATGTACTATATGATGTCTGATTTTCATTGTTTACATTAATCATGGAATAACCCCTTTAAAGAGTAACTGCCCTTTGACACATCATTGAGATATGTCAGAAGTTTTGAATGGTTGGGGTCCGGATACTGAAACCTCATCCACCATTGAAATGAAGGGGCAGAAGTGCTCATCTGTGTGACCCTTTGGTTGTTTTTGTCTTTTCTTATTAGCTTCTTAGATATCTATTAGCCTATCCTCAGCTAAGGAGAAGAACTGATCACAGCTGAAAGGGCACAGGGCTCTGCCCCACCAATGAGAACTTCTGGAATGTCACTATAAAATAACAAAAATTGTGTGAAAGTGCAGTTACTCTGTAAAATTACCTTTTAAGAATGCACATCTAATATTAAAAATAAAGTATTTATATAAAAAATGCAATAAAAAATAAACACCAATATAAAAGTCCTCAAGTGACTGTCTTCTGCAATGCTCCAAAATAGGAAATGTATGTGAAAGCCTGAAACATAGAAATAGGGGTGCAGAGGTAGAATTCACACTTGTATCCAAAGGGACCCAGATGCCCCTCTACCACTTAAAGCACTATAGTATTTTAAATGACGCATGTCAATACAAATATTTCACTGGGGATCAGGATTTTTAAGTCACACCAGTGGTGAAATCAAGTATGGCCACCATAATTACTTCTACAGTCAGGGGCGGATTGGCCATAGACCTTACAGGCTGGCCAATAAAGGTTTTTGGGGATGTGTCTTGTGCTGCTGGCAGTATTTTACGATGGACTGTGGTATTTGACTCTGTTGGGGTGGTATAATGTGCCACAATATGGTATTGCCCTGCCTTCCATTAGTTTGGATGCAACTACAAAACGGAGCCACTTTTAGTCAAGGTCTGATCCAAGTCTGTTGTTGCCCCTTGTTGGGTAAGGAAGGAAAGGGACAAAGTTTACAAACAATAGTCCAATAAAAACGACTACAAAAGAATATATTTCACTGCCCAAAACTATAACTGTCTGGAGCAAGGTGGTGTAGGCCATTAGATTGTGGAGGCCCCTGGGGCATTTTACCCTGTTGTCATCCAGCTCTGGCCAGAATTACAGAACGATTCTACTGTGTTTGGTACGGCCAAACGGTCTAGTTTCCTGATGCAATTTTGGAAGCCAAAAAAAAGTACCAGATTGAAAAAAGAGGATGTCGTATCTGTCCTTTATACTTTCTCTTCTTTTATGATCCACTCCTGAATTTAGCTTCCAAACCTGCATCAGGATACCTGACCATGTGGTTGTACCCTTAGACCTCATGCACACGACAGTATTTTTTCACAGTCCGCAAAACGGGGTTCCGTTGTTCCGTGATCCGTATCCGTTTTTTTTCCTGTGTGTCTTCCTTGATTTTTGGAGGATCACCAGACAAGACTAAGTGAAAAAAAAGTCAAGTCAAGTTTGCCTTGAAAATGATAGGAAAAAAATGGACACGGATCACGGACGCGGATGACAATCTTGTGTGCCTCCATGTTTTTTCACGGACCCATTGACTTGAATGGGTCCGCGAACCGTTGTCCAACAAAAAAATAGGACAGGTCCTATTTTTTTGACGGACTGGAAACACGGATCACGGATGCGGATGACAAACGGTGCATTTTCCGAGTTTTCCACTGACCCATTGAAAGTCAATGGGTCCGCAGAAAATCACGGAAAACGGAACAACGGACACAGATGCACACAACGGTCGTGTGCATCAGGCCTTAGAGTCATAAGAGAAATATTTCACAGCAGAATTTGTGATTTATGGGCATTCAGGACAGTCAGCTCAAATGGCCAAAAATTGGCCATTCAAGCCAACTTTTGTCTAATGTGTATGGCCAGCTTAAAGAGGTTGTCCACAAAAACATTCTACATTTTTTCAAACAACACCTGGATCAGATTTGCCTGTAATTAAATATGTATTATAGCTACTGAGTAATTCAGTGAAATCCATCTGTATAGCTCCACCTGCTGTTTGTTCTTTTCACAATTTCTCGGTCAACCTCACTGAGGTGGACACGCATGCTCGTTTACATCCTTCAACTGCCATCAGCATCAAAAGCAAAAAAAGACACAGACCTTGAGAAAAGATACCCCTCCTGAATTTCCAGCTTGAAATAAATCTAGTAACACAATTGTACCAATGAATGGGGAGATCTCTGGATCCATGCAAGCTACAGGGCTGGTTCTAGCTTTGTTAGAAAAAGATTGTCCTGTACTATACGATGTCTGATTTTTATTTTTATATTAATCATGGCAAGTGGTTGAGTACGTGCCTTAATGATGCTTCATTCTCTTCTATATGTTTTTTATTATTATTATCATTATTATTTGACTATTTGAAATCAATAATTGGTCTGATTTTTGTAAATTTTTTTAGTATGTTAACTAGTATTTAAAAGTTGCTTTTATGCACAATGTTTTTAGTTCAGAATTTATTTTCTCTTGATTCACATAGTAAAATAACTCTTGGCAGACTGATAAATAGTTTTACTGTTAATCCTCAACTGAGCCCATAAATAATTCTACTTGTAACTAAAAAGTTAAAAAATCTGAAAAATATAGAAATACTGAAATTATTATGGAAATATTTTTGAACAATATGCACTGTGGACCCCTCATGATAACGCAATGGTCTATACATTAACGTCTCTTTCTCTAGTGCTATGAATCATGGGGCTCCCAATGTGAATTATCTTTAGCCTCCTTATTGCCATAAATTTGACTGTGGTCCATATCAAGCCCTTGGACAGATATTTTGTTCAGTTTCATTCCTTCGGAAGTAATATAAATCCCATTTGGTGGCTGTTGAGACAGCCTAAGGCTTCAGCGCTGGCCAAATGGAGTGCTTACTTATTTTATGATTGAGAAAATAGAATATAACTTTTTTAATTAACACAAGTGGGAATGCAAAAATGTGAACGTTGTTCCAGATGAATAATAAAATGCCTTCATAAGCAACACTACAGGAAAAATCATCAATTTTAACCCAGTGTTTATGTCAAGGTCAATAACATTGGATTTAATGGATTGCACTTAAATATATTAATGACCTCAAAATATTTTTTTTTCCCTTTTGGCCACTTTAAGACACATATGAATCAGGAATTTTTCAAGAAGGCACACCCGGGTTTATTATGTACATGTTAATTACTTTACAGACTTCACATAATCATTGGACTTGGGAAATTTACTGATGCTTTCTTAAAGGGATACTTCAATCAGAAAGAGTAGTTTTTAAAACTTTAAATTCATATTAAATTCATAGTAAACATTTTTTTATTTTTGGCTGTTTTTCATTTCTGCAGTTCTATACCATTAAAAAACAAATACAAAATATTGTCCGTCTGCAGTAGTCAGCACAGAGAGTTAAAAAAAACTCCTTTGTCGACAGAGAACTCATTGTCAACCCACAGCTGCTGTGAGGGGAATATGTAATCTAAAGGGTAATCCTCATGATAATAGTAGGTGTTGAATTCGCAAGACAGTATGACTGCTTGATAGGCCCAGGTAAAGATGTCCACAGATGAGTAATGCATCGATTAGTGTAATCTGAGATGCTCTAATTCAGTGTTAACCAACCAGTGTGCCTCCAGCTGTTGCAAAACTACAACTCCCAGCATGCCTGCACAGCCAAAGGCTGTCCGGGCATGCTGGGAGTTGTAGTTTTGCAACAGCTGGAGGCACACTGGTTGGGAAACACTGCTCTAATTCTCTAATATGAGTCACTATAGGGGGATCTGTCTCATTGGAGTGAATTTTCTGGCGGAAAAAGTTAAGTGAGGCTGTTTGCTGTGCTAAAGGTCCAAAGAGGAAGTTAAAAAAGCCAGGACAGGAAGTTGAATACTTAGAATGAGAGCAATACTTATATCAAGAAAACTATCAATATTTTCAATAAAAAAAGAATAATCTCATGGAGGTTGTTAATGTGACAGAATAATTGATGGTAGTATCCCTTTAATGACAAATCAAAAATAATGAGGCTTGTACAACTTGTACATAAAGACATTGCAATAAAATCGGGACTGGAGTGATATTTGACTCAGTTGTTTTACATACTGTTTTCTGTTTATAGACATCTACTGGATATTCCATGTTAGTCAAATTTTGTATAATAGTGCAGTACCAGACTTGATCATTAGGTGGCTCAGAGAGCTCTTAGCCAAACAGTATTACCTTTGTGCAATAAAATTTGTGTATTATTTTTTAGTAGAGTTATTATGCACGTGTCTGTTATCACATTACTATCCGTTACTTAATTAAAAATTGAAAGCCCATGAAATCTTTACAGTGTTGCTGTGTCTCTATGGCACAGGTATGTGACCCGGAGGTGTACAGAAGGGCAGTTACAGGTTAACACTCTATCTATTGACAATGATAACACTGACTACTAGTGGATCCCAAGATGGATGCCTTGTATTAAGACAATGATGGGAGTGATGATATTGTAGTTTATGGCACAAGCAGTCACAAGGATTTACCTTGTGACAAAGATATAACCTGAAGATCCCCGGGGCACATACTGCTTTTACAACCTTTGCAGCTATACAGAGGCCATGCTGGCAAAAGGATCCAACATCATAGTAGTTCCATTTATCTGTTAGATAACATAACAGCTTATTTTCTAGCTAGGCTTATGTACCAAGAAATTAGTAGTTGGGTATCAAGGACTCACATACTGTTGTTTATAGCTGCTTTGATATCACTAGGTTCATTCTAGTAGGTAGCTGTGACATCACAAATCTCTGTCAGGTAAGCTGCTGTGACAAGAGGGTTTCAGGAAGGTAAAATAATGTGACATCACAAGTGGGTCTCTGTAATATAATATGTCGGGACATCACAAATGTATTTCTGTTAAGTAAGCTGCTGTGAAATCATAAGTGAGTCTCAAAGAGGTAGTATGCTGTGATACTATGACATCACAGGTGTGTTTCCATCAGATAAACTACTATGATATCACAAGTGTGCTTCAATCAGATAAACTACTATGACATCACAAGTGTGTTTCCATCAGATAAACTAATATGACATCACAAGTATGTTTCCATCAGATAAACTACTATGACATCACAAGTGTGTTTCCATCAGATAAACTAATGACATCACAAGTGTGTTTTGATCAGATAAACTACTATGACATCACAACTGTGTTTCCATCAGATAAACTAATGACATCACAAGTGTGTTTTGATCAGATAAACTACTATGACATCACAAGTGTGTTTCCATCAGATAAACTAATGACATCACAAGTGTGTTTTGATCAGATAAACTACTATGACATCACAACTGTGTTTCCATCAGATAAACTACTATGACATCACAAGTGTGCTTCCATCAGATAAACTACTATGACATCACAAGTGTGATTCCATCAGATAAACTACTATGACATCACAAGTGTGTTTCCATCAGATAAACTATGACATCACAAGTGTGTTTCTATCAAATAAACTACTATGGCATCACAAGTGTGTTTCCATCAGATAAACTACTATGACATCACAAGTGTGTTTCCATGAGATAAACTACTATGACATCACAAGTGTGTTTCCATCAGATAAACTACTATGACATCACAAGTGTGTTTCCATGAGATAAACTACTATGACATCACAAGTGTGCTTCCATCAGATTAACTACTATGACATCACAAGTGTGTTTCCATCAGATAAACTACTATGACATCACAAGTGTGTTTCCATCAGATAAACTACTATGATATCACAAGTGTGCTTCAATCAGATAAACAACTATGACATCACAAGTGTGTTTCCATCAGATAAACTACTATGACATCACAACTGTGTTTCCATCAGATAAACTACTATGACATCACAAGTGTGCTTCCATCAGATAAACTAATATGACATCACAAGTGTGATTCCATCAGATAAACTACTATGACATCACAAGTGTGTTTCCATCAGATAAACTATGACATCACAAGTGTGTTTCTATCAGATAAACTACTATGACATCACAAGTGTGTTTCCATCAGATAAACTACTATGACATTACAAGTGTGTTTCCATCAGATAAACTACTATGACATCACAAGTGTGTTTCCATCAGATAAACTACTATGACATCACAAGTGTGTTTCCATGAGATAAACTACTATGACATCACAAGTGTGTTTCCATCAGATTAACTACTATGACATCACAAGTGTGTTTCTATGAGATAAACTACTATGACATCACAAGTGTGATTCCATCAGATAAACTACTATGACATCACAAGTGTGTTTCCATCAGATAAACTATGACATCACAAGTGTGTTTCTATCAGATAAACTACTATGACATCACAAGTGTGTTTCCATCAGATAAACTACTATGACATTACAAGTGTGTTTCCATGAGATAAACTACTATGACATTACAAGTGTGTTTCCATCAGATAAACTACTATGATATCACAAGTGTGCTTCAATCAGATAAACAACTATGACATCACAAGTGTGTTTCCATCAGATTAACTACTATGACATCACAAGTGTGTTTCCATCAGATAAACTACTATGACATCACAAGTGTGTTTCCATCAGATAAACTACTATGACATCACAAGTGTGTTTCTATCAGATAAACTACTATGACATCCCCCCCCTCCCTTCCCTCGATCATACATGATCACAGCATCTGAGAGTAAAAACAGTGTAAAAGTAACAGAAAAATAAAATTAAATCATACTTACCACCTCCATTTGCTCACGACTGGCCGGCCGCTGCCATCTTGCTTGAAGATCTGGCGCAAAATCTTGCGCGGACCAAGATGACATTGTCACGCCAGCCATCGCGAGCAAATGGAGGAGGTAAGTATGATTTTTTTTGTTTTTTACACTATTTCAGGTTAAATCAATTCGCTACCAGAAAGCACAAGGAAATTCGGCTTTGCGGCAAATCGAATTTATCCAGTATTAAACACTCGGGCAACCCCTTTAATACTGTGCCCCTGTTTTGTAATGTCTTGTGTGTAAGGATCCCTCCACCTCCCACAAAAAAAAAGGCATTCCTTGTGATCATTTCACATGAAATATTACTGAAACTGATAGATAACAAGTTCTTGGATAGAGACCGATAAGCAATGTTTTTTGCAGCAGCGCAAAACAAAGATCCCATTGATCATGTCATTGCTATTTCTGAAATCTGCCCTCAAAGTAGTGGTAACGCGGTCTCTACTGTAACACTTCACTTCCTAAGATTCACGTGGAATAAGTCCAACTGTAATTTAAAATTTTCCTAAATAATAAATTAAGCTATTTCCTAACAACTCCACATTAAAAAATCTGGATGTAGAACCAGAAATGTAAACCTTTCATGTTGGAAGGACCTCCAGGGCTACAGCCTACTTAACTGGCCTTCCTCCAGAACCGACTCAGCCAAGTGGAAATAACTTCTACATTTAAAGCTGGTGATCGAGGTCTTAATGTACGGACAGGCTCGGAACAAAGCTTTTAGGTCTACCACTGACACATAAGCCACCTGACTTCAGACACATCACTCAGCAAGCCTGACCACAGAGCAAAGACTTATAAAATTTACAGTTTCTTCATTTTAAAACCACAGACTCCAAGCCTGGTACTTGCCAGATCTGCAAGAAAAATTGTTAAATTCACTAGATTGCCAAACTAATCCTCTCTATTATGTTATTGCTTAGTATCGTATATATCTGTATTATTGCATTAAAGGCATTTTCCTGGATAAGCCATCAGTATCTAATTGGAGGGGGTCTGACTTCTGGCAGCCCTGCTGATCAGCTGTTTGAAGAGGCTCCGGTGCTGTAGCTTCTTCCTTGGCCAGTAAATGTCATATAGCTTAGATACATATAGCTGTCATATAGCTTAGATACATATAGATGTCATATAACTTAGATACATATAGCTGTCATATAGCTTAGATACATATAGTTGTCATATAGCTTAGATACATATAGCTGTCATATAGCTTAGATACATATAGCTGTCATATAGCTTAGATACATATAGTTGTCATATAGCTTAGATACATATAGTTGTCATATAGCTTAGATACATATAGCTGTCATATAGCTTAGATACATATAGCTGTCATATAGCTTAGATACATATAGCTGTCATATAGCTTAGATACATATAGTTGTCATATAGCTTAAATACATATAGCTGTCATATAGCTTAGATACATATAGCTGTCATATAGCTTAGATACATATAGTTGTCGTATAGCTTAGATACATATAGCTGTCATATAGCTTAGAAAGAAATGAAAATTTGGGCAGCACAGATGTATAAAAGGTATAGGCGGAGTGCCAGCGGCTGTGGAGGCGATCCCCCTCCAAATAATAGGCTGAAGAAATTCCACGGCACATCCAAGGCGTAAAATAGTAGAAAAACTTTATTCACCAGACCCGCGGGTCTGGTGAATAAAGTTTTTCTACTATTTTACGCCTTGGATGTGCCGTGGAATTTCTTCAGCCTGTCATATAGCTTAGATACATATAGCTGTCATATAACTTAGATAGGATCACAGGGGGGGAGCGGGCACACTGTTGGATCTTTCCGCACGGCTGTCGGAACTGCTAAGGATCGACCATGCGCGATCCCTCACAGGAGCCGAGGAGAGAGAGGGTGGCGGGCACACAAGGCTCTTACGTTTCGTGTACAGAGCCGGGCCACTCCCTAAAGGCAGGGAGAATCCTGTACACGAGACGTCACCACCGGAGCCTGGTGGATGACGTCAGGGGTCACGTGACCCACATCGGCAGTTCAGAAAGCCTGCAGAATAAATGTGAGTAAATTACAAATGTATTTTTAATAACCTTATAAGCCACCATAACATATATAGATATAACTCGGATAACCCCTCTAATGTGTGCTCTGTTAATATCTGTTGGGAGGGGATACTTAGTTATGTTGTGACAGTCTGGTCTGGTCCTGGATTGGTGGTGAACGACAGAGTGATTGGTCCAATAAGGCATGAGAACACCTAGGCGTTCTCATGCTGCATTTCTTTTGTGGATCCCATGTTAAGAAATCTATTTCTAAGGGTCAGGCTTTCCACCAGTGGGTGGTTGGTCCTATGTTGTAAGCTGAATTAGTGTCTTGTTTTACAGTGTTGTCTTATAATATTGCTGTGTACCAAGTTCCTAGTTGTCCACAGCCATAATATAGCACCCACATGTTTTTTTCTCTTGAAATCCATACAAATCCTGCAATGTTCCATTGTATCACTGTATCATGATGCTTCTCGAGTGCCGTCTATAGTAGCAGGGTACTTAGCCAACCGGACTCCATACATACATTTCATAAGGCTTTTATTATAAGGCCCTAAGTCCCAGACATCACCAGAAACCTGTCAACACCACATCTCATTCATTATAAACATCATGGGTGGCACCCAGTCAGCCCTACTTACTATTGTACTTTTATATTAGGTCAGATATGTCTGGTTTGTTGTAGTTAGAGCTTTGATCTCAAGCAAACCACACATTGTCTCAGCTTGACTAAAAATACTTGTAGCCAAATCTGTGATTCATATCTTCAACATCCACGGGTCACTGGGAAAGTATCTCTGAATGTTCATCGTGTTGACCTCAAATTAATAGTTGGGGCCACTTGGAAGGGATTAGTGCACATAGGCTGATAAAGTTGGCTCACATGGCAGGTTTTAACACAAATAACACAGTTTGGATGATTTATAGTCTGGCTCTATTTTAAGCTGCTTAGCTTAGTATAGCGCATAGTACGGCTACAGAGCATTGTCCTTAAAGGAAAACTCTGGACAAAGCTGATACTCTGTGTTGTGCTAAGCACAGAGCTTGAGGGGCAAAGCATGACCCATGGAATCCAAGACCACCAAAGAAATACTCCATGCTGTGAGCATATTGCGGTATATCAGTTTTTACTACAGTTTGACAGCAGGAACCTTTATAATATCTTAAAAATAAATAACTTCCTCTTGACACATTTGCCACTTCTAAAACCACAACCAATTTTCCCTAATATGCAGGCACATTGCCAGTTTTCACGTGTTTTCCAGTCTTGTTTTTCCATACCATGCCACTCATAGGAGACATGTTAAAAAATAAGACTCATGCTTCAGTAAGTATAATCTGTCAAGGACCTCATGGAGGCAAGATGTTGATTGCAATTAGTATGAATTAATCTAATAGCTGTGATTTAACTTCTTTGGGAAAGGTGTTAGAACAGCATTGTAGGTGGCAGCCTTCACCTCTGTTCAAGCTCGGTTTCTCTATTTTGACAGCTTTTTTCACACCTCTTTTGAACCAGTCCTCCTCTGAGTCTAAGATGCGAACCTTGCTGTCATCAAACCAGTGTCCTTTGTGCTCAACATGTGCTGTCATCAAATGAGTGGATGACTAGCGAAACGTCGTCAAGAGAAAATACAAGTTTAGTTGCTCTGAATTATTACGTATATAATACGTATGACCTGGATGAATGAGAACCTTCACAGACATAGTATGGCTCAATCATTTATGACTCCTGTGGACAAAGGGCACACCAAAAGGGAATGTGAGGAGGTCTGGGGAACCTAAGACCTTCCCCCACCCAAAGCTCCTTCATGACAACTTTCAACAATACATAGTTTTACTTATTTGCCATACATGTCCACCATTAAAAAAGTATTAAATAAAAGTGTATAGGTACTTACTTCTAAAACCAGAGTTTCGTTGGTTGGTCCAGCTGCATAAAGACTTTCTGGTTGCTGTGCTGATCTTTGATAATTAAAAGTGGTCCCAGCGAATGAGAACTTTCCAGGCCAGTCAATGGTCCAGTCTCCTGTTAAATAGTACTTTCTGTTGAGGTTTCTCACAGCGAGGTAACTGGTGGAATACTGGAGCTCTCGGAAATGGATGCTTCTAGCACCCGCTGGAACAGTGACTACAGAATAGTAGTCTACAGGAGAGACAATGACAAAGTTATTTTAGTTTCAAGGCATAAATGCAGCTTCAAAAATGTTTCATGTCATAGTGATCAATTGTGGGGTCTGAGTACTGTGACCTACATGCCACTAAAACACTATCTTTCCTTGCTGGCTGAAAACAGGCTCATCAGAAAGTCTAGAAAGTGTTTAGCTAGTAAGAGTTTGTTCAGATTTAGAAAGGTATGGCTACTTTTCTCTAAAAACAGTGCCACACCTGTCTACAGGTTATGTATGGTATTGCAGCTGGACCCTATTGATATCCATAGAGCTGAACTGTAATACCGTGCACAAACCATGGATAGGTATATGAAGGTGTTTCTGAAGAAGAGGCAGCCATGGAAACCCCAGTTAGTTAACTTTGGATGTAAATGGAGAAGAAAACATGTCAAATCAGGAAGCAAGATAAGCAAAAGTAAGGTTTCTTTTAAACCTGATCAACATTTCAAATGCTCAGAAAGTTTTTCTAAACTTTTAGGCCTTTGCATTAGAGTGAAATTAATGTATACTGTAATATTTTGTCCCATTACGACAACGTATTCCCTAACCACAGGTATGGGACAAGTGTCTGATCAGCTGTAGCCCCGCTGATCACGAGAATTGGGGTCCAAGCACCCCATTTGAATAGAGAGGCAGACATGCATGCATGTCCATCGTTCCATTCAACTCTATGGGAATGCTGGAAATAGTCAAGTACAAGCGTTTGGCCATCTCTTGAAGGCCCTTAGGGTTTATTGTAATGCTTGACCTGCTCCCTTCAAATTGGGGAGCACGGGCCCACATTCTCGTGACTATTGGGCCCCCATTGGTTGAATCCCCACTGATCAGACACTTATCCCCTATCCTGTAAATGTGGTGGGACAACTCCAGAAATGTATTACATACTGTACATGGCAATCTATACCTTGTATGAACCTGAAAAAATACCAGACAGTTAATAGACTGTGACTGTAGTGATTATGAGTCAGCTCACTTGACCCAGCAATGCAAACAACCAACTATGAACTATTTTGACCCTCTCTTATCCCGTCCTGTCTAAACAGCGCCCTTCACAGTTTCCAACAAATTTGCAATAACAATGTAATAATCAAAAAATAAGACTGTGAAAAATATCAAGTGACCATAAAAAATCGACCTTGCACAGTCTGGTTCTGCAGTACTAAGTGTTTGTTATATGATCCTGAACCAAGCGCCAATTAATGGTTCTTAATGTGGTGCCACCTGCCAGCCCTATGGATCTATCCTTCCAGCCAAACTTTAGCAACGCTTTAACATCCTTGATGCAAATTTGTATCTTCAGGTTCTAACAACTGGAGAGCCACATGGATGGAGGTCTAGACTCACACAAGGTTCTTGAGTCAAGTCACTGGATTAGGTGCTAGACCATTACAAAAAGTTCTTACCGTTAGTTTTGTGATGGTTCAGATACTGTCCTCTGTAGAACTTGCATGTTGAATTATCACCTTTACAGACCCCGCAGGCATCGAAATTTGCTTTTGATCCAAGGACATAATCACACCCTACAAGCTGGCACCGGAATTTACAGAAATAAAATGTGCGTTAGGAGATCGGAAGTGTTGGAACGTATCATATCACAGGATGCAGAGAGATCATTTCTTCATGCTGTCTCTGAGCCAAAGTGAAATTAAAATCCATTCACGCGCCCGCACAGTGCATTTAGTAAGATGATATTTTACACCACAAAGGATAATAGAAATCCAATTAATTAAGTACTTAGTTATCTGCCATTCTGAGGTTAATATGAATTATACCGCATTGAAGCTGACATTACTGTAGTTTTATTTTTCGAGTTAGATAAATTTGCATTTCTGATGATATTGTGCAGTTACGGAATGCTCAGCCGTTTCTATCTATCTAGTCATAGGGATTGGATACATTGGAGATGATATCAGTGGATATAAATGATGCTTTTTAATGGGATGTACATTAGATGATGCATGCTGATCAAGGTAAGACATTGTAAAAAAGATATGGTCCAAAAGTCAAAAAAAATCTATTATTGCACCATATTGATCCCAGGTGTATAATCTGCTGGACCCACTTACTGAAAACTTCTATAGATTAAACAGTTGTATTGTAAAAGCAGAAATATTTACTACTATATTTAGGCATTTAGTGTACCAATAGACATGCATGGACGCCTCTTGATTTAGTCTCTTTTTGGATGCCGCCAATTTGGCTGGCAGAACAGATATCAGGGGACTACTATTCTCCCTAAAGTCGCCAGTAGAGATGAACAAATTTTATAAAATTCAATTTAGCGTCTGATTTGGCCAAACTAGCAGGCCAATTCGATTTGGGTCCAAATGAATTTGGTATCGAAAGTGTCCCAATTGCCTGAAAAAGCCTTTCTCTTTCTCATGTCCCAAATCAAATCACACAAATTTGGTTAAAATCAGAACTTTTTGGAAAATTTCAAAATTTTTGAATTAAATAGCTCTCTAGTCGAAGTTCAAATGGTAGGATCTCCATATCAGACATTTATCATATGGTATATCTTGTGGATACACTATAAATGTCTAAGGTGAGAGAGCCAATTTAATACTTGGTCAATCTGCTGGCATCTCCTCAATGACTTACTTCAAGGAACCTTGCATGCCTCCAGAGATGAGACGTGTGCTAGGCACAGATCTCCATTTAGCTAACAGAAAGGGACACATAATGGAAAATCCTCATTTGTCAACTGAACACAGTACTGGTATAGGGTTTGTTGAATCCAGATGACCTCATTGAAATTGCCAAAAAAGGCTACTTAATTTCAGTGGTTTTACCTCGCAACTGCCGTCAATACAAATGTCGAGTCCATTGGAAGAGCAAGGTGTTCCATCTCTTACTTTGTTGGATAAGGCAAAGAAGAAGTCAAAATCTTCAGCAGTACAGTACAGCTTACAGATATTCTCCTCTGGAACACATAAGAGATTCACACGAAGACCGTCAATAAGTAATTGCAGAAGATCAGTGATAGGTTTCCTGGCCCATTGGTCTTTTCATTCAAGCATGGATTTGAATGAAAGATTAAAAGAAACGCAAGAGGACAGCTCAAAGCTTTAGTTCTGGGAAAGCTCCTAAGGCATATGTCAATTGTATTCACAGGCTCACATTGAATGGATTGAAATGTTACAATATTTGCCACTTGGATTATTACTAAACGTAAGAGTGTGGACCAAAAGGGAGATACCAGAAGGCTGAATGCATACGCTTGCAGCAACTTGGGACAAAAACACATTGAAAGTGTTTCAAGAATCCAAATTTTAAACTAAATTAAGGTCTTTAATTAGAAAGTTACTACAATCAAGCACACTAAAAACAAGCACAATCTGGCTAAACTAATAACACACAGTTGAATTGCCCTAGTCTTTCATGGAGCACATTGAGTAAAAACCCACAATGCAGGGGGGAAAAGTAGGTGAACCCTTGATTTTAATAAACCATAGAGCCACCTTTAGTAACAATCACCCCCACCAAAGTTTCCTGTATCTGCAAATTTGTACAATGTGTAGAGGAATGTTGGAACATTCCTCCCTGCAAATGTGTTTTAGTTTATCGGAATACTGCACACTAACACAAAAACCTCATTCCAACTGTGAAGCACAATGGATGGAGCATCATGGTTTGGGATTGCTTTGCTGCCTTAGGACCTTGACCCTTTGTGATCATTAAGAGAACAATTAATTCTAATGTGTATCAGAATATTTAACAAGAGAATGTAAGGGAAGCAGTCCATGACCTCAAG
Organism: Bufo bufo; assembly: GCF_905171765.1. Lineage (NCBI taxonomy): Eukaryota > Metazoa > Chordata > Amphibia > Anura > Bufonidae > Bufo > Bufo bufo. The sequence goes on along the minus strand of NC_053398.1, from coordinate 121,076,624 downwards.
CTGAAGAGACAAGTGATGACATGACAATGACCCATAGTCAGAGTCCTTACCTTAACCCAATTGTGATGGAATGGTCCAAACTTCCTCCTGAACAGTAGACAAATCTTATTTGCAGCTGCATGAAATGATTGGTGGAGGTGATTGCTGCTAAGGGCGATCTTCAGGTTACTACATGTAAGCACTGTATCTGTTTTCTCAAGACATGAACGGTACAACTGTTTGTGTGTTATTAGTTTAGTTAAATTGTGTTTGTCTATAGCTGAAACTTTATTACAACTGCAAGTAGACTCAATTCAAAGTCTAACTAGATTCAATTTGACAGACCAATGATCAAAAAAAATGTTTGGCAATTACGTAAGACTATCAATTGAACTATTATGCGCCTCACCTTCCACCTTTGTGTAGGGCTTCCATTTGTAGTACCACCCTCTGAATGGCTTGCTGTTGAATTCAGCACACTGCTGTGCTCGGAAGTTAGGAGTGTTAGGAGGACAAGCTTGGGTGTTACAAATCTGATAAATACGGCTTGAGCCCTGGCAGTATTTCCCTCCATGCTGAGGTCTATATAACATAAAGAACATGGCATCATTAGCCTATCACTCAAATTATTAGTCATCAAATTTAACCGGGACAAAAGAGAACTAGTGTCTTACACTGGGTTATTGCAGAACCTCTCCTGATACTTCACTCCGGCACCACAGTCTCTGGAACACTGGGACCAATCCGACCAGTCTGACCATCCTCCATTAACTGGTCTTGGCCCATTGTCTCCAAATCTCACACATTGTCCTCTTCGGCACCACTATGTTCAGTCAAGTATAGAAAAAATATTGTATTATTTCCCAGGAGGTGTAATAAAATGTAATAATAACCGAAGCGTTGTGGGCAATGTTGAAGAACAGTATAACAGATATTCATCAAATTATAGTCTAGGACAGAAGCTTTTCTTCTTTTGGAGCCGGGTACTAACATGACTGGAGTTGTTGAGTCATGCAGTGTATTAATAGGGGAAAATCTTACCATATTTAGACCACAGACTGTTCCCTCTGCAGCTGGCATGAACTTCGTCTCACACCTGTGCCCATATTTGTGGCACCACAGGGACTTGCATATATCCTACAGAGAAAAGAAGTATGTGATATACAGTTTTTCACCTTCCATCCATTCTTCAACGTACCCTGAGAGTATGGGAATACCTACACAACCACTGATCCTTTCATGTTAACACCATCCTACATTCATACAGGGAGTGCAGAATTATTAGGCAAGTTGTATTTTTGAGGATTCATTTTATTATTGAACAACAACCATGTTCTCAATGAACCCAGAAAACTCATTAATATCAAAGCTGAATATTTTTGGAAGTAGTTTTTAGTTTGTTTTTAGTTTTAGCTATTTTAGGGGGATATCTGTGTGTGCAGTTGACTATTACTGTGCATAATTATTAGGCAACTTAACAAAAAACAAATATATACCCATTTCAATTATTTATTTTTACCAGTGAAACCAATATAACATCTCAACATTCACAAATATACATTTCTGACATTCAAAAACAAAACAAAAACAAATCAGTGACCAATATAGCCACCTTTCTTTGCAAGGACACTCAAAAGCCTGCCATCCATGGATTCTGTCAGTGTTTTGATCTGTTCACCATCAATATTGCGTGCAGCAGCAACCACAGCCTCCCAGACACTGTTCAGAGAGGTGTACTGTTTTCCCTCCTTGTAAATCTCACATTTGATGATGGACCACAGGTTCTCAATGGGGTTCAGATCAGGTGAACAAGGAGGCCATGTCATTAGATTTTCTTCTTTTATACCCTTTCTTGCCAGCCACGCTGTGGAGTACTTGGACGTGTGTGATGGAGCATTGTCCTGCATGAAAATCATGTTTTTCTTGAAGGATGCAGACTTCTTCCTGTACCACTGCTTGAAGAAGGTGTCTTCCAGAAACTGGCAGTAGGACTGGGAGTTGAGCTTGACTCCATCCTCAACACGAAAAGGCCCCACAAGCTCATCTTTGATGATACCAGCCCAAACCAGTACTCCACCTCCACCTTGCTGGCGTCTGAGTCGGACTAGAGCTCTCTGCCCTTTACCAATCCAGCCACGGGCCCATCCATCTGGCCCATCAAGACTCACTCTCATTTCATCAGTCCATAAAACCTTAGAAAAATCAGTCTTGAGATATTTCTTGGCCCAGTCTTGACGTTTCAGCTTGTGTGTCTTGTTCAGTGGTGGTCGTCTTTCAGCCTTTCTTACCTTGGCCATGTCTCTGAGTATTGCACACCTTGTGCTTTTGGGCACTCCAGTGATGTTGCAGCTCTGAAATATGGCCAAACTGGTGGCAAGTGGCATCTTGGCAGCTGCACGCTTGACTTTTCTCAGTTCATGGGCAGTTATTTTGCGCCTTGGTTTTTCCACACGCTTCTTGCGACCCTGTTGACTATTTTGAATGAAACGCTTGATTGTTCGATGATCACGCTTCAAAAGCTTTGCAATTTTAAGAGTGCTGCATCCCTCTGCAAGATATCTCACTATTTTTGACTTTTCTGAGCCTGTCAAGTCCTTCTTTTAACCCATTTTGCCAAAGGAAAGGAAGTTGCCTAATAATTATGCACACCTAATATAGGGTGTTGATGTCATTAGACCATACCCCTTCTCATTACAGAGATGCACATCACCTAATATGCTTAATTGGTAGTAGGCTTTTGAGCCTATACAGCTTGGAGTAAGACAACATGCATAAAGAGGATGATGTGGTCAAAATACTCATTTGCCTAATAATTCTGCACGCAGTGTATCCCTATTACCATGTTAAGTCAACTGTAGCCTTATATGTAATTCTTTTAAAGGGGGTTTCTGGGTAGATAAGTTTTCAATGGGTCAGAAAGGAAGGAATAATAAAAGAAGGAATGAAAAATAATCTATACTTACCTACCTCACTGATCCCGCTCCCGCCTGCTGCTCTCCACTTACTGATCCCGACTCTACACATAGAAAACGGCTTGGAATGCTCACTCAACCAATCACTGACTGAGGAGTGTCACTGCTGCAGCCGTGATTGGCTGAGAGGGCATTCCAAGGCATTTCCTGTGTGTCAAGCTGGAAACATGAAGTGGAGAGCAATGGTGACTGGAGTCGCAGTGGAACAGCAGTGGCAAGGAATCAATGAGGTTAGTAATGCTACTCTTTTTTACCTTTTCTATCCCCTTTTTATATACTACTAGCAGAAGGACCCGACTTTACACGGATATATTTCATCTATTTAATTTAATGTTTGTGTGTGTCGTTAAAATATATCAACAGTATCCACCATAACAGTGACCTCTACAGCACCTCGCGCCTTTAACAGTGAACTCCCCAGTCCCCCACCCCTTAACACTGACCCCCCCACAGTGCCCCGCCACTTTAAAATTGGACCTCCACAGCAGCCCATCCGCTTAACTTTGACCTTCACAGCAGCCCGCCCCTTTAACAGTGAGTTTCACAGCACCCCACTCCCTTGACAGTGACATCCTCAGGTGCAGACCCCTTAACAGTTATCTCCAAAGTAACCTGCTGCCTTAACAGTGACCTCACAGTACCCTGCTCCCTTAATAGTGACCTCCACAGCAGCTGCTCCTTTAATAGTGGCCCCTGCCCCCTTAACAGTGACCTCCACAGCTCCCGCCCCTTTAACAGTGACCTCCACTGTGCCCGCCCCTTTAACAGTGACCTCCACAGCGCCTGCCCCTTTAACAGTGACCTCCACAGTGCCCGACTCTTTAACAGTGACTTTCACAGTGACCGCCCCTTTAACAGTGACTTTCACAATGACTGCCCCTTTAATAGTGACTTTAACAGTGACAGCCCCTTTAACAGTAACCGCCCCTTTAACAGTGACTTTTACAGTGACCGCCCCTTTAACAGGACCTTTATAGCGCCCGCCCCTTTAATAAAAGTGACCTCCACAGTGCCCGCCCCTTTAATAACAGTGACCTCCACGGTGCCCGCCCCTTTAATACCAGTGACCTCCACTGTGCCTGCCCATTTAAAAACAGTGACCTCCACAGTGCCCGCCCCTTTAAGCAGTAAAGAAAAATGGCTGGGTTGTTATGGAAACCTGGAGTAAAACTGTGTTTATGGCAGTTGGGATTTGAAGAGAAAGACTTGTATTGGCTAATGTGGGTCATTTTTTGGGAATATCTCAGGAACGGTACATCCTAGAGAGCTGAGACCCAGTCTAAAACCTTCCCGGGCACCTGATGTACCTGTGTGCCAAATTTGGTGAAGATATATAAATATGTATATGCATCCTGAGAAAACCCCTTTAATATGATTTTATTTCAAGAAAAGTTCCAGTTTTGATTTTTTTTTTACCTAAAATTGTCATTGTTGAGCCCAATTTAGGGGGAAAGGACATCTCTTAAAGGAAGATTCTGCCATGATGTATGAACTGACAAGTCAAAATGTCTTTTAATCAGTGACATGTCCCATCTGCTTTAAATGGAATGTATTGTCAGATAATGACCTATTGTTTAAATCAAAGCATAATTCGTTTTACTTTTTGTGATGTATATTTTTATTTTCTGTGTCATTATATGCATTTCAATGAGCCTCATAATAGGCTTGAACTTATTTTTCTGTAGAAATCACTTCTTGGTAGTCATCTAAGTATCATCACACAGGATTACAATGAGGCAGAGAACACAGGGTCCACTAATGACAACAGGTGATAGAGCTCATAGCCTCCTTCTCGCTGCACAGTGACCTCTATATTGGTCACAGAACATGAACACTTTCTCACAGAAGTCAATGAACTTCTCCAAACTACTGTTTTTTAAGAGTCCATCTGTCAGTCATAAGGCATATCTCTTAAAGGGATTATCCCATGACTAGTGTAAAAAATGAGAATCAGACATCATATAGTACATGACAATCTCTTTCCAACAAAGCTAGAACCAGCCCTGTACCTCACATGGGTCCAGAGATCTCCCCATTCATTGCTCTGCTAGATTTATATCAAGCTGATAGCTCAAGGGGTGTGTCTTTTCTGCTGCAGCTCAGGGGGTGTGTCCATCCTCTCCCTATCAAAACTCAGGAGGGCGTGTCCATGCTCTCCCTATCACAGCTCAGGAGGCAGTTGAAGGATGAAACTGAGCATGTGCGGCCTTTTCAGTAAGCAGGACAAAGAAATAAGAAACAAAACAAACAGCAGGTGGCGCTGTACAGATGCATTTTATTGAATAACTCAGTGGCTATGCTAAATCTTTTATTACATGCAATTACAAAAGTATCAGATCCAGGTGCTGATTTGAAAACTGTAGAATATTTTTCATGGGACAACCTCTTTAACAGAGCAGACTAGCAGTTTAGGCAAGATGGACTCCATCATAATTATGTACAGAAAGTAAATAAAAAAATAAAATTAATTATTAAAAAAATACATCTAGGTGACCAATTCCCTTTAAAGCTCTTGCACCCCTGACTGGTCACTATAGCCACGATAGACGCGATAGAAGTGCATTTGAGGAGCACTTATTACTTGCATTAGGTCCTGTACTTAAAAAGTAAGGGGTAACACACTATGGGGCCATGGATCCTTGTGCACTTCCCTTATGCCTGAATGGTCAGTCTGTCCAAGAGGTCAATCATTAGAATCATGTTGTAGAGCTCCATCAGTGGAAATCTCTGAGTAGCACCAAAAGCCATTGACACTTTGCACCTACATTTTACCCTATGTTTTACCCCATTACCCCAAGTTATTATACTGTGTTCTCTGACAAAATGGTCCACATCAAGGAGCCTTGGGCCCACCAGAGGAAATTATTTCCAGGGCCCAAACTCTATATCATGAATAATGTCTAGTATTTTTTAAATTAAAAAAAAATAGACCCAAATAGTAAGTGAAAATCTCCAAAGGCAGTTCCAAGTGTTTTTTTTTCTTCTCCTGGACCTTTTGTATGAGACCCACTATAAAATCAGTACCTGGGCCCATCTGAGGATCCTCTGGCACTCTGGTGGGCCAATCCGACCCTTGACATACTTGCCAGTCTTTTCCCAAAACCACATTTATTGATTGGGACTACAATAAGATGAATATTTGGAAATCCCAAAAAATCCCGAGGATTACCCTAGGGATCACTGAATTATGCATTAGTAATTCAGAACAGTCTTGGCTACACGAAAAACATGATAACAGCTCACGTACCTTTACAAAGCTCAGGCTACACTGCTTTGCTTTTGGTCCAAATTGCCATTTACATTGAGTGTCAGCATCATAGATCTGCCCGGGCAGCTTCTCAGGGTACTGGAAATGTCCTAATTGCTTTGGCTCGTCAACGAGGCAGGAGGATTGAGCTGTGCTGTGATGGAATTCAGAGTGATTCATTCCCTCATAGACCACTGTTAACCGGTTTACATTCAGTTGAGTCATGCTTTATCAAATGACAATTTAGTGAAATTGATCCAATTTTAACCAAAGCATATGGGTTTTGCAATACAAATTCTGTAGATCACTTAGACTGCATTATAATGTGCGTCTAACATCCAGCTGAATATGAAATGATATACTGTTACAGCAGAAAATGTCTGAAAAATGCAGAAAACAAATTTTTATACCCAATTATTTTGTTTTTTTAAAATAAGGATGGCCAGGTATATGGTTAAAGGGATTGGCTCATCTGGGACAATGAGGCATCCACATCTGGGACCCTCTTCTATCTCCAGAGCGAGGCCTTCAAAGTGAAGAGAGAGCAGGCGACCATGCATGGAGGATGACCACGTATGGGCGGCTGTCACTTCCATAAAAGAATGTAAAAAAAATTCTCCTTCTGTGAAAAATAAACAAAGGGACCCACACAATTCTTAGAGGAGAGGAGCTAAGTTGTTTGTTTTTGTACCCAAACTCCCTTTACACAGAAATTTCTGATAATCAACCCATTTAGCCAAAAGTGGACAACCACCTTAAGGAAAATAGAAGCAAGCAATAACAAAAAGGCATAGGAAGATTTACCACTATTAAGCTAATAAATACATCTGGAGCTCAACTTTATGATAATGCAGGATGCATTATGTTACTACTCTGGCCTGAAACTTCCCAACAAAACGAAAAATATGGCTTTATGGGTCATGGGAATTTTTTTTAGATTCATGCCAACATGTACAGAGTCCAGTCTTCCAAGATGTTCCAACATGCACAGAAATTCTGTTAAGTCGTTAACAGGAAACAGGAGTAAAATGGAAGGTGTTGGTTAACAGCAACACCTGGAGATCGAAACAAAAGGTCATTTTTTTCAGAATCGCTCAATTTTCAGATAACAAGAAGAACATCTGGTTTGCTCTTCTTCAGCAGTAACATGATGCAGGCTTGGGACCGGCTTTGACAGAAGTGACAGATATAAGAACTAATAAAGTTGCCAGTTACGATCCTACTGGAATTCGTAGGAGCTCCATTATCACATGTAAAATTCAAAAACTCAACGCACTAGTTGAAAACAAAATATTCAGGCTGTGTATGTTTGTTAGACAGTCATCCTCACCTGAGGAACTCCTTCAGATACTGTCTACTGCAGGCGGACCAGGAAAACACACCATTGTTTCCAGATAAAGTGGGGGACATGATGTTGCCCTCAGCCTTTCTGCAAGGGTTCCCTTCTCCATCATGAACCATTCCAAAGCTAATTAAAAATAAATGTAAAAAAATCTTATTAAAATTAACTTTTTCATTCTCAAACAATCACCAACCATGCACAGCTGCAGTAAAACTGAGAGAAGGTGAAACAAAAGTGAAGAAGGACCATCCAACTATCTTTTTAGGTTGTATTCAAGATGGTTACTCTCTTTGGTCTACAATATAGGAATGCTCAAGGTGACAGTAAAGAGGTATTCCATCCAGTGGATAAATACTAAAATAGTATCACCAGACCATTGTCCCCTCAACTGTAAAACCATGGCTAAGAGGGGTTTGAATGAAGCACCATTTCTTTTAGTGTATTGCTGCGCTCTTCAAAGTCTATGGCACTGATGGAAAAAACAGAGCCAAGCTGTTTGACTGGAGCAGCCATATGCATGCCTGACCACTGCTCCATTCAAACTCCCCCTAGATGTGGCCTTGTGGCTGCAAGAAACAATGGACTAGGCATCCTCATTTTGATGATTGGTGGGGGTCACAGCTGTCAGATAGCAACCGATCCAGCATTTTTCACCCATCTGCTATATAACTGATAAATGCTTTAGGCTGCAACACCCATTTAAAGGTGTTGTCCAACTGTTTCATACTCATGAATAGTGTTGAGCAAAGCAAAGCATTCAAAGCGGAATTTGGTCTGAAGTTTAGCAAAACTTTGATTCGCAACAAAGCCGAATTTCCTCGCGCTTCATCGTAACGAATCAGGTTTTCCTAAAATGTACGTGTTACAAAGTGAAAGTAAGAAGCCTGGGAATGTGAGATGACCCATAATGTCGTGCAGGCAACCAATCCGCAGGGAGCCATCACCTGTGATGTCACGGCCCTATAAAGCCCTCACCCCGCGCCGTCTCCGCCATTGTCATGTCAACTGAGCATAGGGAGAGACATGGCAAGTGTTCATGCTTTAGGGACAGTGTTGCTGCAATAGTCCAGCGGCCATGTTTGATCCATATGGTTTTAACCCTAATAATTTTAAAAGCAAAATACCGCTAGTTTCATAGTAGGGAGAGATCCCAGACCTTATGGAGGGATCCACATGGGATTATGGTCATTCCTGTTGTGGATCAATTATTGCTTTGAGGAAGATTTTCCCACCTCAATGCTGTGTACCATCTCTGGTACCATCACACAGGAGGACAGGGGCTGCTGCATACATTCTTGGGAAATTATGACCCTACACTGGTGATTGACCCACAATGAGGATGTAATAGCCACCCCGTCCCTTTTAATGATATTGCATTTTCTAAAACATATCCACCATAAAACTGGCATAAATACATTGATAATTCTACCCTCCTATAGATCTAACTCTGCAGCTCTGCAGTGTATTACAAAAATGTCTACCTGGGGCCACCACTAGGGGGAGTTTAGTGCATAGATATATAAATACAGATACCACTGGCTGCAATGAAAACTGTAAAAAAAAATCTCTTTGCACTGCGCTTATCCTAGTGGCAGCTGAAAATGCAGTCTTTTCATACCAGGAACAAAAGAATGGGTTCAGTGTTGACACCTGTCTCCTTTCCGGTAATTTACTGGTAGAGCAGGCACCTGCCATCAGGGTAAGCAGATGCCTGCTCTGCCATATTTAAGAAGGACCTCCACATCCTGGCCCCCTGTAATGGCGCTGGGGGCGGCTAAAGAGCCGCTCGCCCTGTCGCCCAGTGCTGCAGCCCCAGTCAGGCGGAGCCCACCAGGGTGCCCCCAGCAGGCCGGCACCCTAGGCGAACTCCTAGTTCGCCTATATGGTTGCGCCGGCCCTGCGTGGAAGGTACACCACTGATGTTATTACAGAAGATATCTTAATGCACATGAATCTGATTATTACCAGTTATTTACTTGTACAGTAATTAATGTATAGGTAATGGACTTACTTGTGACCAGACTCATGAGCAATAGTAAATGCCAGACCTAAACCGGTGTCTTCATTAATGGTACAGCTGCGATATTTGCTGCACATGCCGTTAATCGGTGCAAAACCTGTTAAAATAGATACAAATAAAGAAACCTGATCAACATTATGATTTGCTTGTGTAGTACCCCAGACCAAATTGCTATAGTGTATTGCATAATGTCTTTCTTTGTTTTATTTCTGCCCATAGCTATCACCAAGGGCTGGATGGCAAAGGTTGGCTAGGAACAGGACTAACCACCCTGTTCCTTCTTCCCTCTTGGTAGGAGTGGACTAACCCTGCTCCTTGCCAAGAGGAGGAGTCCTTGAGTAACCTCAGAGAGGAGAGGAAGTAACCTGCAGTGCTCCTGCTCCTGTTACCAAATTCTCCAAAGAGAACTACTCTAATTGTCCTTAAGTGAAGCCTTGAGATTCCAGACAGCAGCATGAACTGCTACATCAGCATCTCAGACACTGCTGTAAGGTGAGGGACCATAGCTAAAGCACCCATTACTAAGCCAGTACACCTTCAGTGCTTTACTGCAGCCATCCAACCTGCCTCCAGATTCTTTGCTGGTGCCAGAGAGAATTATACTTGGAGATTGCTGCTACTGTGTGTATTTCCAGTTCTACGTTGTACTTAGTAAAAAACACTTTGTTATTTTTAACTCTGGCCTCCTTTTTTAGTACTCTATTATTTACTGTACTATATCCCTGATGGAGTACACCCTGATAAAATACTTAATCACGGCTAGTACCAATCCTATACTCTATACCAGCTCCTCAGGTGGTCGTTGCACTTCTTCTGCAAAAGTATCACTTCAAAAATGTCTATTTTAATATACCAAAATATATATGAAATATTGCTTGAATAAAAGACTATATCACATTAACAACCTCTTTTTAAAAAAAAATAATTGTCCCTGTGCAACTAAAATGAAAAATGAAGAAAGTAAAAAAAACTTCCTAGCATTTTTTTCTAAATCTGTGCCGACAAGTGTGTTTCCATGGTTACAGACTACACAGAAACTCCCTTGTAGTCTGCTACCAGGATCTTTTGCAAAGTTGCTTCACTTTAATTTCATTGGAATACAAAAAATTTTTTTTTCCAAAGGTAGACATAGCCAGTAGGCCAACATGTTATAGTTGCTCTAGAATATTTACCTAAAGTATCACAAGGTTCGTTTTTCCAAGAACAGATATCCAGTCCTGTCAACAAAATGGCGTGATCATGTCTTTTCCCATTCTTTCCCATAAGAGCAGATTGCCACTGACAAAAATTATTTAAGGTCTGATCGGCGTGGTGAGTGATCTTAAGCCCAGCCTGTAAAAAATTGGGAGAAGAATTTAAGCATTGCTTTAGGAAAGACAAAAATAGTAGAGTTGAGCTTGAATTTTAGGGTTCATAATTAGAAAAGAGTGTATTTCGTGAAATTCATTTTAGTTCCAATACACACAGATTTGTCCGATTCTATTCAGGTCTGAATAAATTTGACCTGGCTTAAAAGTGACCCAATTGCTCTGAGAAGTTGTGTAGGAGACTTTGAGGTCTACTAGGACTGTATCCAAACCGATTCAAGCTTTTTAAAGCCAATGCAGTGCACCCTCAAGGTACAATGGCCTCAGGAAACAATATTTTCAACTTAAAATGGTCTTTTCTGACCCATCGTAAGTTGAAACTACTCAACATACAATAAATTAGATCTATCTATCAAATGAAGGCCACTTCTCTGGTAACCTCGCTATATTAGTTGCCTGTTATATGTAACAACTTGTTTTTTTTGTCTTAGTTATCTGCGTATTCTTCTTAAATCTTAATTTTCTCTTATCTTGGATGACATTTTAGAACTTTGGAACTGATTACTCAAGTTACAATAGTTTCAACATACAATGCTGGTCCTGGAACCAATTAATTTTGTAACTTGAGGGACCACTGTACATCATTAGTAATGTCAAAGTGACATACTGTATACGGCTATGGGTAAATGGATGAAAGCCGTTTTGTAAAGCACTGCATTGTCTGATTTTTTTAAATTAAAAAATGGTCCAAAAGTGCTGACTTTTTTTTATGGCAGATGCCTTCTTCTCTGTCTTTTGATCTAAAAAATGGTGGCCACCATTTTGAAGGACTTGTTTAAAACGAATCGCAAAAGTTTCAGATTCAATAGAATCAGAAGTTTTATGGAAATCATAATGAATTTGATTTTAATTTAGAATCTATTTGAAAAACCGTTATTATTATTATTAATTCATATCACGAAAAAGGTCATTTGGTGAACTTGGCCAAAAAGATCAAGATCATGAGATATCTTCCTGTACAGTGATCATAAACAAAAGAAACTTACTGGTTCCTCTTCCAAAAGTAGAAGACTCACAACAACAATATTAATATCACTTCCAATGGTCCCATCCTTAAATAGACTAGATACCTAAACAGATATGAAAAAAACAAAAAGATAGTCATATATTGGTACATACTTTCCTTGCGTGCCTATCCTTAGGCTACATGCACACGACAGTGAAAAATGGACATGTGATGGACGCTTTTATAATGGCCATCACACGTCCGTTTTAAGACCAATGGTAGTCTATGGGGTTATTCACATGGCAGTTTTTTTGACAGCCAATGAATAACGTACGTCAAAAAATGTAATATGTTCTATCTTATCCTTTTCTTAGTGGCCGACTGCCCATATACAATTGAATAGGTCCATTTCTAACGTCTGTTTCTCCAAAAGGCATCAATGGAAAAAACATCTGTTAAAAATGGACAGTTTATCTATTTTTAACTGACTTTTTTTTTTCACTTTCGTGTTCATATAGCCTTGCTATGATCATTTGTAGTTGGTTTGGATGATCACATCTGTTAAAGTAACAGTCCAGTCAGCTCTTAAATGAAAAGTCAGTATCTATAGGTGATGCTTATTTGGTGTTGATTTTCCTCACTGCTTGCTCCTTGCCTGCTTTTTGGCTCAGCTCCATCAGGGCAAAAATGTGATCTGTGACTACAGTTTAGCTACAGTGGCTAAACGGAGTCTGAGGTAGACTGAGACACGCCCCCTCTCTTTTCATTGGTTCATACAGCTGTTCTCTCCCTCCCCCTCCAGCTCTGCATCCTCAGATTGGCTGCATTGTATATATACACATCTATCACAGGCTGCATGAAGAGCTGATTTCTATGAGGCAGAGTCCAACTGCTAAATGCTCCTTCATAAAGGGAAGGTCTGGACAATCACTTTAATTTATCCTTTGAAAAGGCTTTATATGTAATACGTAGAGGGAACCCTGCACTGAGGGAGCATTAAATCCAAAATCATAGTAACATGTGATATAGTAGTAAGTACAGAAAGCTGTTGGCTTACCATGTTCATCACTGTCAGTATGTAGGTGGTCACTCCTTCCTTGCCATGCTTCTCCACCATTTTTTTATCCGCAACTACAAGGGTTTCAACAACCAAACTCCCACTGTGCTGAGATTTTGCTGCCGAGCGCTTAGATCGTGACAGATGGACGTACTCATCTGCCTTTAATTTGGTGTTGTTTCTATTCATATCTAGAAAGAAAGGAATAGAAGGATAGCCATGTTATAGAAATAGATAGATAGATAGATAGATAGATAGATAGATAGATAGATATATGTAGATAGATAGATAATTTTTTACTTACACTTTTTACGTCTTCCACAGAAATGTTGCTTTTGCACGTTTCCATGTGATTGGTTGGTAGAGCTGTCGTATGGTTTTCCTGAGTGTAGTTTTACTTTACTTTCTGCTGATCGTTTATACAGTACATGGGGGTGGTGTCCTTCAGGAGAGGTAAAGTTGTGCGTTTCAGCAAGATGCTTCGGTATCGGTGATATAAAATACTCACTTGAACGTGTCCTTAAGAAACCTGACTGAAAACAAGAGATTTTATTAGTGTAGTTCATTAAATGACAAAGCTGCTCCAGTCCCCGCCGCTCATCACACCGAAAAATGCTAAGAAAGCCCCGCTCAGCCAATCACCTGGTGAGACAGGTCACTCCACGTCTTCTATGTGTTATCTATATTCTATATCTACAATCATTGACAAAAAAAATGAATACCGCACCCAGATAGCAATGCAGATCGCTGCATGCAGTTAGGTCTCAGGCAGATATATATATATGATTACAGATGTGAACTGAGTAGACATTGGGTTTTGCCACAAGAAGGAATAAAAGCTCTTCCCCCACTGCCCTATAAAATGTTCTCAGAGGTCACTTTTGGGTATAGTACCCCTTGGAGAGAGCTTGTTGACTGCTAGATATGTCTCTAGATATTTTGCCCCGTTGACAGACTTTGAAAGGGGGCACATCATTGGACTGATAGAAGCAGGATGGTTGCTATAACAAATTGCCCTCTATCTAGGTCATTCTGACCTAGCTGTTAGGAGATGGTTGGGAGTAATGCTTACATGAGGGCATGCACACAGGTCAAACAAGCTCCGGACAGCCCAGTCAGACCACTAGTAGAGAGGATTGCTTGATCCGTCCACCATCCAGACACGTGTGGCACTTCTGTCTCTGACTGGACCCTTTATAAGCACCTAGTAGAAGAAAACTTCTTGTCACAGCTCCCATTATCTGTCTTGCCATTGACAGCCAGCCACTGTCACCTTCGTTGGGCAGTTGCGTTATGAATGAGAACCCTGGACTGCCATGGACTGGAACCGTGAAATCTTTAGCCATGAATCCAGGTTCTGTTTGGGATCCTAGGATGGTGGGGTTCAAGTATGGAGGCCTTGTGGTGAGCACTTCAGTCCTGCCTTTGCTGTGGAGCGACACACTGCCCCAACTGCTGGTGTGATGATCTGTGGAACCATTGCTTATAAGTCCGTCATCCCTATTAGTGATACGAGAAACACTAACCCCAGTGATATGTGCAGGACATCCTGCAGTCAAATGGGCTACCTCTCATGGCAAGGCTTTCAATTGGTATTTTTCAGCAGGATAATGCTCTCTCACACACAGCAAGCGTTTCCCAGGAATGTCTCCTCCAGATTACAACACTTCCTTGGCTGCCCGGTCACCAGATTTACCAAAAAACTAGCATTTATGGGACCAGCTGGGACGCCAGGTTGGGCATCCTATGAATGTGTAGGATCTGCCGGCCCAGCTACAACATCTATGGGCAAATGTGCTGCAGGATACCATACGAAACCTGTATGCCTCCATGCCAAACCGTATGTCATCTTGTATCCAGGCTAGAGGTTACAAACAGGGTCCTAGAGCCTCCTTTCTATTCAGTTTTCCCCAATAAAATTCACCTTTCGCTCTAGTATTGTAATCACTTCCATGTATCATATTACGTTCACACATAGAAAGGTTCATTCTATTTCAACAACTACTTCTTGGCGCCTTATTCTATTTGTCAATGAACGTATCTATCTATATCTATTTGTCTATTTAAAACACAATCCACGAAAATCAGTACCAGAGTCACTTGGCCACTGTGCCCGCAATCACCAAATGAACGTCCGGAATGTACAAGCAAACAAAAGACCACAGGATTGCAGGCTCCAAACCGTTTTTTTAGGCAGTCATGTCCACCATACAAAAATGTGATGTATAAGCAGTACAAATGCTTGAAAAAGGCAGTCGTACTGCCGAAATGTTGCATTTTTGTATGGTGGACATGACTGTCTGAATACACGGTTTGGAATCTGCAATCCTGTGGTTTTCTGTTTGCTTATCTATCTATCTATCTATCTAAAATAAAATAAAAATCCACGGCACTCCCACAGATGTGATTTAAAAGTTGTGTTATTTTATTTTAGTGGATGTTGGATCACCTCCACAGCCGCTGGCACACCGCAATTTTTCTGATCACTGTGCCGCTTTCATTACTATTTTCTTTCTATCTATCTATTGTAAGAAGGTACAAGGAATCATCGCGGATGATAGGTATGTGTCACCGAGGTTCCTGGCCTCGGTGGAGTAAGATCCAGTTTTCATGTGTCAGCAGCAGTTGCTGTGTGACACCTTGCTATCTAGTACGGCTGTAAATAGCTGATCCGGGACGGCTCTTACTGGGAGTAGTCAAAGTGCTGGGTGAGTGACTACTCCGCACGATCCAGGAAGGGTTTTGACAAGCCTATAAAAAACAGCCAGCAGTGTCAGGTGGATGGATTACTCCTCTCTGACATTGGAGCTGTGTGAAACTCTGCTGAGATCTGAAGCCTGTGTGTGGGCTGGAAGCTGAAGACACTGTGTCGGGCGAGCAGGCCGCCTAAACCCTGCAGGTGGACTTTCTGAGGCTGAGCATTCAGCCGGGTGTGGATTAAACACCCAGGATCAAAGGTGAATATATTTTTTTTTGTATAGACTGTTTTGGGTGTGAACTAACACCAATACTGAAAATGGACTGTCATACTGTGAACCTGCAACTAGTGTGAATACACTGGACTGTTTCTGAGTTACAAACGTGTCTTTGCCTCTATACTGCACCCGCTTGTCCTGTCTGCCAGAGCGAATCCCCACACTATCTATCTATCTACACTGAACAAAAAAATAAATGCAACACTTTCAGTTTTGCTCCCATTTTGCATGAGCTGAACTCAAAGATCAAACATTTTCTACAGACACAAAAGACCCATTACTCTCAAATATTGTTCACAAATCTGTCTAAATCTGTGTTAGTGAGCACTTCTCCTTTGCCGAGATAATCCATCCCACCTCACAGGTGTGGCATATCAAGGTGCTGATCAGACAGCATGAATATTGCACAGGTGTGCCTTAGACTTCCCACAATAAAAGTCCACTCTGAAATGTGCAGTTTGATCACACAGCACAATGCCACAGATGTCACAACATTTGAGGGAGCGTGCAATTGGCATGCTGACTGCAGGAATGTCTACCAGAGCTGTTGCCCGTGCAATGAATGTTCATTTGTCTACCATAAGCCATCTCCAAAGGCGTTTCAGAGAATTTGACAGTACATCAAACCGGCCTCAAAACCGCAGACCACATGTAACCACACCAGCCCAGGACCTCCACATCCAGCATGTTCATCTCCATGATTGTCTGAGACCAGCCACCCGGACAGCTGCAGCAACAATCGGTTTGCATAACCAAAGAATTTCTGCACAAACTGTCAGAAACTGTTTTAGGGAAGCTCATCTGCATGCTCTTCGTCCTCATCGGAGTCTGGACCTGACTTCAGTTCTTCGTCGTAACCGACTTGAGTGGGCAAATGCTCACATTTGATGGCGTCTGGCAGGTTGGAGAGGCGTTCTGTTCACGGATGAGTCCCGGTTTTTCACTGTTCAGGGCAGAGGGCAGACAGCGTGTGTGGGTGAGCGGTTTGCCGACGTCAACGTTGTGGATCGCCCATGGTGGTGGGGGGGGGTTATGGTATGGGCAGGCGTATGTTATGGACAACGAACACAGGTGCATTTTATTGATGGCATTTTGAATGCACAGAGATACCGTGACGAGATCCTGAGGACCATTGTTGTGCCATTCATCCACGAACATCACCTCATGTTGCAGCATGATAATGCACGGCCCCATATTGCAAGGATCTGTACACAATTCCTGGAAGCTAAAAACATCCCAGTTCTTGCATGGCCAGCATACTCCTCGGGCATGTCACCCATTGAGCATGTTTGGGACGCTCTGGATCGCGGTATATGACAGCATGTTCCAGTTCCTGCCAATATTCTGCAACTTCGCACAGCTGTTGAAGAGGAGTGGACCAACATTCCACAGGCCACAATCAACAACCTGATCAACTCTATGCGACGGAAATGTGTTTCACTGAGGCAAATGGTGGCCACACCAGATACTGACTGGTTTTCTAACACCCCATCCCCCCCCCCCCCCTTCCTCCAATAAGGCAAAACTGTGCACATTTCAGAGTGGCCTTTTATTGTGGGAAGTCTAAGGAACACCTGTGCAACATTCATGCTATCTAATCAGCACCTTGATATGCCACACCGGTGGAGTGGAAAGGAGAAGTGCTCACTAACACAGATTTAGATAGCTTTGTGAACAATATTTGAGAGTAATGGGTCTTTTGTGTATGTAGAAAATGTTTCAGATCTTTGAGTTCAGCTCATGCAAAATGGGAGCAAAACCGAAAGTGTTGTGTTTATATTTTTGTTCAGTGTATCTATCTATCATCTATCTATCTACATTTGTTCTTGAAATAAAGTTGGTCAATTTAGATGTCATTCTTTTCCCTTTGAAACTGAATTCCTTTTTCTCTGGATTTGTCAGTTTACAGCACTGAATTATTTGGCATGAAATCAAAATGCAACACTACACCACGTCATCTCTTAGATCGCTAGAACTGCGGTATTTGCTTAAGGCCTCTTGCACACGACTGTGTGCTGGCCGGGCCCATGCTGCGAACCGCAAATTGCGGTCCGCAATGCACGGGCACCGACCGTGGGGCAGCCGCATACGGGTCGCGGACCCATTCACTTGAATGGGGTCCACGATCTGTCCGTTCCGCAAAAAGATAGAACAAGTTCTATTTTTTTGCGGAACAGAAGCACGGAACGGAACCCTACGGAAACACACCGCATCTCCGGATTCGCTGACCCATTCAAGTGCCCCGTGTATTGCGGACCCATGGTATGCGGGCCGCAATACGGCCACGGCGGGGCAAGAGCCGTTTGCAAGAGGCCTAAGGATGTATCATCAGAAGTGTCCTGTCATTTTTAGATATGCAGTCAGTATGAGAACACTGAGAAACCATTTGAGTCTTTTAGTCTTTCACTCAATTCCATTACTTCACCTGCAGCCGGTTTTCATTGCCTTCCTCCTAGTAATTTGCTAATTCGTGAATCAGAGAAAACAAAACTAAATGGCCAGTTTTACACCTCCATTATATATACATTTAGGTGTCTGTATTATGCTGCTACATCAGGACATCTGTGGTTCTACAAACCTCTGGTCATCTCAGTTCTCTTCAGGAGAACTATAGCGGTTTGTGCATAGTAGCTACAGTATAATATGGTTCGGTGAAATTGGCCAAGTGGTCAGATCTGGCTAATCGTGGAAATCGGTAAATGTGTAATTATTTATTCAGATCTCGTATCATGCTATTCTTGTTGTC
The DNA here is from genome assembly GCF_905171765.1 of Bufo bufo. Taxonomy (NCBI): domain Eukaryota; kingdom Metazoa; phylum Chordata; class Amphibia; order Anura; family Bufonidae; genus Bufo; species Bufo bufo. Next base: position 121,057,973 of record NC_053398.1, on the reverse strand, counting down.
AAAAGCTCCGGACACCTGATGGACTCCATTATGTCAGTCAATAGGATCCATCAAAATTCAGGGGAATCTGCCATGCAAGACATAGCTTCATAAAAGGGGTTTGCCCATGAAGAACATTTGTCATCTATCCTGTATATGATCTCAGGGGGCCTGACTTTGGGACCCCAAATGATCATGAGGGCGGGGGTCTTCAAGCCTCCTGTGTAATGGAACAGTGTTTTGCATGCATGACCACTGCTCTATTCAGTACTGGGCGCTGGACTCACAAGTCTAATAGAAATGAATGGGGTGGTGGTCACACATAGGCACTACTGATTTGGGGTGATCAGTATGTATCTGAGTGGTTCGACCTCCGGGGATCATACATTTATCACTATCCTGTGGATTAGTAATACATTTTGTTCTTTGGACATCCTTTAAATTGGTTCTCCTGGACTTAAAGGGCTTCTGTCACCCCATTAAACCGTTTTTTTTTTTTTCTTTACTAATAATCCCTACACTGCGATCTCAGCATACATAAGCTAATTAATGATTTTCGTTCAGTAGAATTTGCTAAAAATCGATTTTTATAATATGTAAATTACCTTGCTATCAGCAAGTAGCTACGGCCGCTGCGCAGGCGCCAGATATTGATTGAAAACAGGCAGGGCCAGCAGAGAAAGATCCTGTCCGCTGGCCCTGTCAATCAACAAGCGGAGGGGGTCGTCATTACGATCGGAGGATGCGGCTGCTACCAGCAAGTAGCCGCCCTACTTGCTGGTAGCAAGGTAATTTACATATTATAAAAATCGATTTTTAGCAAATTCTACTGAACGAAAATCATTAATTAGCTTATGTATGCTGAGATCGCAGTGTAGGGATTATTAATAAAGAAAAAAAACAAAACGGTTTAATGGGGTGACAGAAGCCCTTTAAAGGTGTAATCCAGTATTTTTTTTATTTTTTATCTGCTCCCCAGCCAATAAGACCTGTGGTAAAAGTCATCCTGGTCCCTACTATTGGGTTCTGGCACACAGGTTTCCTTCATTTGACTTGTGGTCTCCATCTATGAACTTTCTAGATGGACAGGATGAAATGCACTACTACAGCCAATGACTGGCCTCAGTGGTGGTATGTCGCTAACTGGCATGTCACTGCTGGGTCATGTGCCACTTGGGCACACGTCACCACTTAGGCCAGTCAGCCTGAAAGTCTAGTGAAGGCAGCACGGGGGCGAGAGCCCAGGGGCAGGGACCACGTGACTATGGATTTCTCCACAGGTCCCAGGTCCCTAGGGGGCAGATTAAAAAAAAAATCTGGACAATGCCTATAAGTAATGATGACCTATTCTTAGGATAGATCATCAATATTGTATCTCTGATCTCCGAGGGTGTACCCCATGGATGTGATATTGTTGACCTATCTCAACGATAGGCTATCAGTACTTAAAGGGGTTGTCTCATCTCATTAAAGGGGTTGTCCAGGTTCAGAGCTGAACATCGGAGAATCTCATGCTCCGATGCGCTCCGCTCCCTTGCCCTGCGCTAAATCGTGCAGGGCACGGCCTCTTTTGTTTATCATAACACACTGCCGGGCGGAAACTTCCTTTTTACTGGCTAGGGCAGCGCTAAATCACGCCCATCAGTGCCGGTGACGTCAGCAGGCTTCTTGGTAGCCCCATCGAGAGCCCCACCGGATCAAAAAGAAAATGCCTTTGCCCTGCGCTAAATCGCGTAGGGCAAAGGAGAGCATCGGAGCATGAACTGCTCCGATGCCCAAGTCAGAAGGGCTGCTGGGGGAAAAATGGAGGTATGTCCAGGTTCAGCTCTGAACCCGGACAACCCCTTTAAGTGATATTTATGTTGTTTTTTGTTTGTTTTTATATGCTGCTCATCTCTAGGGTCTGGGTTTGGGTCATCACTAGGGTCTGCTCTAGAAGGAAAAAAAGCCAGCCTTTCTGGTGGTTGGGATATCGGGAGCGAGCACACATAGTCTCCTGCACATGCACAGTAGCTCCCATCCCAGACCACCTCATATTGCCTGAAGCTCTACTCACCAACCACCTCATATGTCCTATGGATTTTAATATAGAACAGCTCCAGTACATGCACCTTGGAGATGTTTTATACAGTCATGAGTATACCTGGGGACGTCGGGAGCACACATTATCCCTTGGCCGTGCCACCAATCAAAGGAGGAGGGACCGCCCAAAAAAAACTGCTCAGAATAGAAGTCTTGACACCATTGGGGAAAGGCTGAAAGCCTTAGGTGAGACAACCAACAGAATGGTGGTATAAAGAGCCATTAAAAAAAAGCAATAAAAAGTGTTTTCTTTTTCTTGTTTCTTGCAAACTGTGGTTTCTCTATAAACAATCCCATGTCCCCGGCCTACTCATAGATAATACAACCCTTGATTAATGAAGGGTCTTGGTTACAACAGGCAACATTCTAGTAACTGGAAAATTCTATTTTTCAGTGAAAGTCATGTGAAGCAGAGCAAGCCTTGTGAATGAACCTGACACCACCTGGACTTTAAATTACCCTAGACAAGTTGAAACAAGGTACATCCTAGAAATGACTCAGTTTCACTAGCAACCTCCAGTCCTCCCTCATCCTACTTTTCCAGCTTTAGGCGCAGATACAGATTTGCTCGGCATAACAGGGACATTTTGTGCTCGAGTAACAGAACAAAGTGCCAAAATGGCCAATGCCCTCCGAGCAGGTTGAGGCAAGGTGACAACACTGACCCTACACAAAGGAAAGAGTGTTTGATATAGGACCATGAAAGAGCTGTTTTGACAAGTTAACGACGCCGTATTTACCATTTATCTGTACAATTACCGCTCGCGCTGAGATGGTGTTTTTACAAGACTCATTTTCTGCCCCATTGTGCACGTTTAAAAGAGACGAGTAATCTTTAAAGTACCGAATGACAATATACCTATAGGGGTTGGCGTTTACAAAATGCTTAAAAACTACAAAAGCACGTAGAGGAAATAACCTCTACTATATACATTCATCGCTGCTTGACTGGAAGATCAACTATTTAAAGGTGATTCACCGAGTACAACCGCAACAGTGCTGATGTTCTCCTGTAAGTTTAACAAAAGAGGCACAATTGGTGTAAGGGCAATGCAAATAGTAGGATCTTGCAATGCAATGAAAAGAAATGATTGACTGTATAACAGCTGAGATTTATGAAAAACGGATTCAGGTTACATTGGGTTTTCTCAGAGCAAGTTACATATTTTGCTTGCATCCCTCAGATTCCTATATAAAACATTGGCATGCCCACTTTTAATTGCATCATACATTTTGTAGTTATCCATGGATGTTAGGGGAGGGGGGGGGTGCTCCTGGGACATTTGTCTGGTGCTGGATGCTTGGGCACAGTAATGTGTGCAACAAACTGCACATCCGCTGCCAGAGTTGGAGCCAAATACCCAGTTCAGCAAGAGCTGCCCAACTTGCCCTGAAAAAACCCTATAACTACAAGTGCCCTGCCTATATTGGAAAGCCTGCCCTAATAAGGGAGATATCACTCTGTAACTTAAAGGGGTATTCCCATCTTAGACAATGGGGGCATATCGCTAGGATATGCCCCCACCTCTGGGACCCGCACCTACAAGGAGAACGGAGCGGAGAAAGTTGAGGAGGGCACATTGCACATGCACAGCCACCCTCCATTCATTTCTATGGAGCCGCTGAAAATAGCCGAGCGCTGGCTCGGCTATTTTCGTCAGCCCCATAGAAATGAATGGGAGCGGTGGCCGCGCATGCGCGGTGTGCTCCCATTCACTTCAATAGGAGAGGCAGGGAGCTGCGCCTGGTGGTGGACGGACCCCGGGAAACCTGGGGTCCTCCAGCCGCAACTCTCCCCTGCACCCGCGCCTATCAGACAATGGGGGCATATCCTAGCGATATGCCCCCATTGTCTAAAAAGGGATAACCACTTTAACTAGTTAACCCTGAGCAGTCCCTGTGGGTGGTAGTGAAGACTCCGAAAACGCACAGAGGAATCTAGCTCACACAGGGACCAGGTTGAAATTACAATAACTGACATTGAGCAATTTCACTGCAAGAATTAAGTAGAGCACAGATCTCACTGATTAACCCTCAAGCCGAGCCCTCTCCTACCTCTCTATCACAAGTCTCAGGCTATGACCTCTCCTGCCTCTTTGCCGGGCTTCTGGAGCAGAATAGTCCCTGCTCACATGATCAGCTCTAATGTAGGCTCCAAATGGGGTTTCATGCTGGATATTTAGCATGCACAGAATTGCTTCAGAGAAGATTATCTGGACTAACTGCGGCTAGAATTTTGTGTTTTGTGATAAAAAAAAATAAAAAAAACTTTTGTATATTGTAATGTTAAGTAAGACACTTTGTAATATACTTATCCTTGAAAGTTTGTGCCTGTCTCGATGTCGGTCTCCATGGCTTCGTCTCACACTGGTGTTTCGATTCTACCATACTGACATGTTATCCATAGTAAGATACAGTCATGTGGTAGTGACCGGCAGCTGTGGACGACACGCCATCAAGGGGCAATAATGGTATGTGGATTCAGATCATGGTGGAGCCCACTACTGGGAACCCCTTTGATTCTGAGACCAAGAGGTCCCCGAGTCCCCTAACTGAATGAAGCTATAGTGCACATGTTGGTCCACTGTTCCATTTGGTTCTATGGGACCTACAGAGTGCTATCTAGGTTAGTCCCATAAGTGAAGGGGGAAATGGACCAACAATTGACTTTGTAGGTCATATTGACATCAACAATCATGCAAATGAGTGATTGATGAACAATCTTGGAAACATTCTTTCATGGTAGGTTGTTTAGTGTACTAGTGACCATAGCTGGCCGCACACATTAGATTAAATTAGTTTTTTCACTGGAATGACCAACCACTTAATGTGTATTGGTCCCCAACTCTCTAACTTTGTCAGATAGAGCAGAAGAAAAGGGTCAGTTGGTTAAATTTCACCCAACGAATATTTCATTTGGTTAAAAATTTTTGAAGGGCTCCTTAAGGACTGGAGGAAAATCCCCAGTGACTAATTTGCTCTTTTTATGAAACAGCAACTGGTTCAGTGGCAAAAAGCTTCACAGATCACATTTTCAAGCATTGCTAGTGGGACTGGAAGATTGTGCTCATTTCCAGGTCAAAATCTTACCAGAATTTTTGGGGGTGATCACTTAACACAAAACTTTCCATAAACATAATATTTAGAAAAATGTCAAGTGCTGATCCTGAACAGGGTTTTCATTCCTGATGCAGAAAATAAAGAATCTTAATTTTTGCTCTCAACATCTGGCCGACCACACTCTGATCTCTTAAATACATTTTAATGGAGTTATTTATGAAGACTGGCAGCACAATGCACCTGGGGAAGGAAGTCAGCATGTTCAAAGGCTTGTCAATCAGGAGAGAGAAGATTGAAAAAAATAATGTCATAAATCTGCAGCAAAAAATATATAATATTGAAGAGATGACTTATATATTAAATATCAAAAAGACTGTGTGACAAACATTCTGGAAATGCTAGAACATCTGTCAAAAAGCCCATGCACAAATCAGTTTTCGAAATTAAATGCTTTTCGAGGCAAAGACAATCTGTGTACCATTTTACAGTGCTTTGCATCCTTCCAGGCGTCTTTTAATATTGCATATTTGTCACACTCAAGGATTTCTAATCTAAAAAAAAATGCAGTATAATATTACAAAAAAGAAACTGCAAAATGCAGTATTCTGCTTTACAAAAATAATTTTCAAACACATAATTTGGGCATTTGGAGTTAAAAAAGTTGTCCCATAAAAAATATTCTACAGTTTTCAAACCAGCACCTGGATCTGATACTTTTGTAATTGTGTGTAATTGAAAATGTAGCATAGCCAATGAGCTATTCAATAAAATGTGTATGTATAGCGCCACCTGCTGTAGGTTTTTTTCTTGTTTTTTTATCCGGCTCACTAAAATGGCCGCACATGCTCAGTTTCATCTGTCAACTGCCTCCTGACCTGTGATACCAAGAGAGCTGCAGCAGAAAGGACACTCGCCTTGAGCTGCCAGCTTGATATAAATCTAGCAGAGCAATTTGAGCAATGAATGGGGAGATCTCTAGAGGCACATAAGGTACAGGGCTGGTTCTAGCTTAGTTAGAAAGATATTGGCATGTATTAGACGATGTATGGTTTTAATTTTTTACATTAATCATGGGATAACCCCTTTAATAGAGGCCAGTCCATTGGTTCAATGCCTCATTTCTTAGAGCCTCTTGCTCTTCAGTACCCAACATGTGTTAAATGGACAGCTCAATTTCAAAAGGCATCTACCAATGCTTTGTTTCCCATGTGGTTTCAAAGTTGTGTACCTGGAAAACCCCTTTAACTTAGCCTCAAATTTTATTTTTGTGTGTTTGCATTTTACAATGTTATTACATTAATGTATGGTGGTGGCGTCCTAGGAAAGGGGTCAATTTGGGCTCCTAAAATAGGGCAATCTCATATTATAACTGGAACAGTGAAGACCAGTACGAGAGTCCATCTGCAATTCTGCAGGAGGTTTTCTCACTTACAGGGACCTTTGCTATGGAACCCTGGATGATCTTATAACATGTTGCTGCATAGTTGTTGTGTTGGGGCGTTCTGTGAGAGGGACTGGAGTCCTGTTACATGTGGCGCCAAAAAGTCAGGTTGGGTGTATTGCTGAGCACGTGTGCATCTGCATCTTCCGTGTCCAGCGTAGAACCCCGGTTTGACGCAGGGTCAAGATAGGTCCAGAGGGAAGTGTAGTGGATAGCAGGGGCCATTTAAGACTAGGAGCAGTATGATGGTTTTAAACTGAAAGAAAACTCCAGCCTGGCATAAAGATGGCTGAGGAGCACCAGATGAAAGAGCCTATATGACTGTAGTAGAGCATTATGACATCAAAGCATTAAGGACCCAGTGCAGGTGGACATAACTATCCCTTGCAAAAGTGACCCTAAGTGAGGCCAAATCCAAGGCCTAGGCGCAGCTCAGTCCCATTCAAGTGAATGTGCTGAACTGCCATACCAAGCACAGCCGCTATCGAATGTACGCCACTGATATTTGTAAGCTGCGAGAAGGCCACTGTGCACGTAGGAGCGCTGTGGTCTTCTCAAATAGCCGATCAGTGGGGTGCTGCCAGTCGAACTTCCACCAATTAAATATTGAAGACCTATCCTGAAGATAGGCCATCAATATGAAAATAAATTCCGGCAAGTCTCCTTAATCTTTGGTGGGTAGGGGTTGGGATTTTGTTACTCCAGAGGCTATCACAACTTCATCTGATGTTGTTTTGGTTTAAGCGACTGTGCCTCCACCTAAGTGTAACCAACAAGTTTTGTGCCTCTGCCTGACTGTAACCAACAAGTTTTGTGTCTCCACCTAATTGTAACCAACAAGCTTTTTGTCACTTCCTGAGTGGTAAATGCTAAGGCTAGATTCACAGTAGTGTTAAAGAGATCCAGCAGGCTGTTCCAGCAAGAAACAGCCTGCCGGAGCACTCTGGTTCCAGCTCAGCCGGATGCTACTTGAATGCTCACCAGCACCATTAACTATATTGGGGAATGGCAGAGATTCAGCCGCAACCCGGCAAATATGCAGAGAGTCAGCCAGACAAGGTTTTTGTCCAGCCATTTCTCAGCATATTTGCCAGGTTGCAGTTGGATCTCCACTGGTCTCCATTATAGTTAATGAGGCTGGTGGGAGTCAGGTAACGTCCGGCAATGCCTGATCTAGATAGCTCCGGCAGGCTGTTTCCTGCCGGAATAGCTTGCCGAATCTTTTTTATTGCTAGTGGGAAACTAGCCTGAGAGTTATGACAAATAAAAATTTCATATGTCGTCCTGTCTGGGAAGCTGCCACTCCTCTGCACCACACACCAGCCATCACACGTTCATCTCCATTAAAAATAACCATATTAAATTGTCCTGTTTTAGGTCTGCACTGATCTATGTCTGATATTGCAGTTCAGCCCCTAATCACTACAAATGGTGTTTCCGTCTAGGATGGTTTGGCCTATCACTAGGATAGCCAGAGCACTAGCATTGTGATCAATCTGAATCCATCCCTTGGTAGCCCTGCTGTTTTAGAAAACGAAGGAACCATAGTTCCATCACCTTTTTCACTGTATAGCAATGCTCCCAATCACCCAGTGTACAAGGAGCTGCAAAAAAGCTCCATTCAAATGATTGTGGACGGGTTGCAGATCACTACACAGATGTAATTCCACTGATGAACTGCAATAGTGCTGTGGAATCAGATTCACCAGTCTAAGGGTGAAAGCGAGTCCTAGTCAGAAGCCCACTGATCAGACAGTGATGTTATATACCAGGACTATACCATCATTTCTTGTGGTTAATAAATTATCTTTAATAAGGACATTTATATGTACACGCATCTTCAAACATTTATATATCATGTTTGATAGTGATCCCTTTAATGCTCAAAACCATGACTATAAAACACATACAACACCCATCTCAATACCGATTGAATGGAATGATGTCATTTGTCATTTTGTCAGATGATTAAATCATAAATGATCTTTCTTTTGCTTGGCATCTTCTTAAAAATGAGACTTACATCAAAACATGAAAGAGACTTGCATCAAGGCATATTAGAGCTCACCTTAACCACAAGCAATTAGCTTAATCTTAATAAAGTCATTTAAACACCTAGAATCTCACCAAGATCAGATAAGACCTTCTTCAGGCAATTATCGGAAACAATCCATAGGTTCCTGATAATTGTCTGATCATCAGTGGAGGCGAAGCTGCATTTGCACACAGCAATCATCTCCTCCGTATGGGGACAAATAATCACCACTGTGGTCGCTTGACCCCATACAGATTCATTGTTTTTGGGCAAAAGATCTGCTGCCCCAAAAACAATGATTATGGGTGTTAGACAAAAGATACGATCACCTGATGAACAAACATATTCTCATTCGTTGGGTGATCAGTGACACCATTACACAGGGCAGCCCTAGGAACACTCATCCCCGATAATTGCCTTTTCGTCAATCCACGTAGAAGGACCTTAAGGAGATTTTGTAATGAAGAATACACTAAGAACTTCCTACTCTTGCCCTTGCCTATAAGCGTTCAGGCTATTTACAAAAAGTTCAACTTTGGAAGTATTAGGCTTTATATACCACAATTTAAAAGAACTTTCTTTTTTTTTCTAGAAAGATTTGCGCTGACCACTGGGACTAGATGAGAAAATCGTATTCACAGTGGAAGCCAATGTTTACACAGAACAATCGGCTGCCGGCAAACAACGATTTTTGTGACCACTTCAATGATACGATTAGCCGATGAACAAGCATTTTGCTCGTTCATATGGTAATTGGCAGCACTTTTACACTGCCAGATGATCGCTAACAAGCGTTCCTATGAATGCTTGTTAGCGATTGTCTGACCGAGAATCGGCCAGTTAGGTCCCCATACCAGCTGCAGATTTTGGTGCAGAACTTTCTGCGACTGAAAATTCTTCAACCAAATCCGCAGTGTGTGAGGGAACCCCTACTGTATATATGACATGCATACTACGTGAAAGGCCATGTAGAATAGACTGGAGTCTTCTAAATAAATGGTATTACTAATACTCTGCCAACTCATAAAAGCCATAATAACAAAAATCTGCCACCAAAATATTTAAACTGGCCGCTTCACTTATAATTATTTCCTATTGCGTTACACTGCTGGGATGAACTGCTTACTTTAATGCCCTAAATCTTTCTATAATTGTGCCATATGGTATTAAGCAGTATTCACGTCGTCCTTATAATGGATAAAAGCAACAATGTCATGGAAAGTTTATTGGTCTGATATTCTAACATAGCATTAGTCATTCCCCGCTGTAAGGAGTTTATTTAATGCACATGTTGTAATCCTGTGTAACGAACCGTGCAATCTTTTGTATTACCCTTTGAGTTTTTGTTGTTTTTTTTGCTTTAGATATATGCTACCTAGATTATTAGCTAAGCTCATATTGAATATGTGGTTTATGTTCTTTACACTGTGGCATGACCTTCAACAACTTTCCTCCTAAAAGCATTGATCCAAAACACTGGGGGAAAGTGTTGTCTATCCATCTATTTATCATCTATCTCTCTTATCTCATTCAAGTGAGTTGGCCTGGACTGCAATACCAAGCACAGTCACTATACAATGTATGGTGCCATGCTTGGAATGCTGTGAGGAGGTCCCACTGTGGCCCCTTCAAACAACTGATCAGGGTGGTGCCGAGAGTCATGACCCCACTGTTCATGATCATAGTCATAATCCTACTGTTTATGACCTATCCTGAGGATGCTGTAGGTCATCAAAATTGTAATCCTGGAAAATCCCTTTAATGCCTTAGGACGAAACGGCATTGGGAAGAGGACGCTGCAGAGTTGGCCTGTAATCCATATGTAGGTGTTATTGCTATGTAATGACACGATCCCCATATCACTACGTCTAAGCTATTAACTGGTTCTTTTGAGCTTTTTCTATATGACGATTAGTAAGTGTTGAGTGCATAACAATTTATTTTACTTTTGGCATAGGTGGATTTGAGTAGACTGACTCTGCAGTGACCTTGATGACCTCTTTTGGAGTATCGACTGCTATATTTATGTCTATGTATTTGTTTGTATTCAATAAAAAGGAGTTTTGATTAATTTATGTGGAGGTATTTTTGTATTGGAGGACCTTCCCACAAGGGTAAGGTGCCTTAAGTACCCAAGGGTAGCCCGACATTGGCTAGAGAAGATTAGGATGCACTTGACCTGGCCCTCTGAGAACAGGAGGGGGCATGCATCGGCCCTATCGGCTAGGGATTGACCGAGTATCGGAAGTACTGATATTATCAACCAATATTAAGGATTTTGCACATTATCGGTATCAGCATCTAACCTTGCCGATATGCTGATAATGCGTATAAAGTGAATACTAGTGAGCGCTTATGGAAGCGCTCACTGGTATGCATCGGGTGCCAGGAGCAGGGAAGAAGCGCAGCAAGCGCTTCCGATACTCACCCTCCCTGGTCTTCTTTGATGGGGCCCGCCCTGCACTGTCCTGACCCCGTACAGTGATGTCAGGTGACAGTGCAGCGTGGGCCGGAAAACAGAGGGGAGCGAGACGCCGGACCCGGAGATGAAGAGGAGCCGCGACGCAGGAGAGGTGAGGTTTTTTTTTATTTTTTCATCTGAGGTCTGATAGGGGTTAAATAAAGTCTGATCTGAGGTATGATAGGGGTTAAAGTCTGATCTGAGGACTGATAGATGGTAAATAAAGTCTGATCTGAGGTCTGATAGGGGAAAAATAGAGTCTGATCTGAGGTCTGATAGGGGTTAATTAAAGTCGGATCTGAGGTCTGATAGGGGTTAAATAAAGTCTGATCTGAGGTCTGATAGGGGTTAAAGTCTGATCTGAGGACTGATAGATGTTAAATAAAGTCTGATCTGAGGTCTGATAGGGGAAAAATAGAGTCTGATCTGAGGTCTGATAGGGGTTAATTAAAGTCGGATCTAAGGTCTGATAGGGGTTAATAAAGTCAGGGAGATGGTATGGAAATTTGCGTTTAGCACTAGTATATTATAAATGTAAATTATAAATTGACTACCAACTAGTTAAACTTTATTAATTTATAATTTCCATTTATAATATACTAGTGCCAAATACAAATTTCCACCACCTCAGTGACTAGCAACTAATATAATATATATTATAATATATATTATAATATAAAACATATCGGTATAAATTATCGGCTATCGGCCTGAAAGGTAAAGCAGAAGTACTCCGGGGGGCAAACCCACTAGGAAGGAGGAGATGGAGGCCGGTGGGTCTGAGCCACTGGAACCCGGAGTGGGGTGAGCAAGTAAACTGAGAGGCGGACGTGGCTGCTTGGAAAAGCAGGCAACATTGTCTAATAGCTTTAGGGTTTTGTGATTCCTGCCTCAAAAGATATATCCATAGTTAAAAGAATAAATATATTTCTCTGAAAAATGAATGGAGTGATGATATGGTACATGGACGTCAAAGGAACATGTTGTAACAGCCGCTTCTTGCCTTTACAAAAGCTTATGTCTCTTTAAGCCATAACTCGATCTGATTAGTAACACTAAAACCCAAGTTTCTATCAGCAAAAGCGATCTTTAAGTGGTGCATTACAGTGGAAGATTTGCTTTTTCCAAGACAATTACCATGAAAATGGCCATTAAATGGAATGATGTAACCTGTGACATCATTGTCTTGTCAGTCCTGTAAACTTCAATAAGCTGTAATGTGAGGTGGGCAAACTATAAGACAAGAAGAGACAAGCACTGGAGACAGGCAGAAGTACCTGTTCAATAAAAGGAGCCAAATAGTAAAAACATTTCCACGTGAAGCCATCTTCCACTTAATCTGTCATAAACCCACTGAAGATATCATATCCTATCTTATTATATTACTGCCTTGAAATAGACAGGACTTGTTAGCATTAGTCTTCATAGCTACATCTACCAGATGATGCTAAACCTATGATCTATGAGCCAATAGGACCAAGACATTAGTTTCTTTCTCCTAAATTTCCTATTTTTTCAAGTATAGGAAAGCTTAGGTTAGGAGCTTATCAGGTCATGCCAATCATTGGTATCAATGTCATTGCCAAAGAGGGAAATTTTCACGCCTGGACAGTGGTTCTTTGTAGCGTAAAGGTGGGCATAGAAATTAGATTGCTGGCAGGAAACTCTCCTGTCTGGACCAAAAACAAGCATGCATGGTTATTTCAATGAGAAGAAGGGAGTATGCGACTGCCAGACACTTTGCAATAGATTATTTTCTGAGCATGCTGAGATCCACAATGACTGACTCTTCTTTAATCCAACATTTGCCATTAGGGGGCATTCGGGGTGTCCTATTACGCAATAGCTTCTTGGCAAACTTTGATGTAATTTGAATGGTAAGCTGAAGGTTAAAGGTGCCCCTTGTAATGATGCTGGTTGGTCACAAGACTGAAGAACAGGGCTTCAGCCAGGAGCCAAATGGTTGGCCAATACCCAAGGTGCTGCCCGAGCCCTCCTCACAGCTAGCGTCCGAGTACCTAGCACTCTATTATGCCCAGTATTAATTAACGCAAGTAGCATTAGGTGCCTGGCAGGCGACCACAGGAACCCTCCTGAAATCCACTGTATCTCTATCCTCAGGACAGTGATACAGTTGAATAGTGCAGCGGAAGTGGCAGTATTTTGTGCTGCACTAGAGTATTTCTGGCCCCACCTTCTATCAATGCAAACCCTCAGACAACATAGGGGTCACTTTTATTTTTATTTTTATTCCAGGACCACTTTATTAAGTTCCCAGTCCACCCCTGGCTTCAGCAATAGAAGTTACATTTCCTGGGTACATTTCTGGGTGTTGTCTCCTGGTATTTAGATATGCCCAAATCTTGCAGTAGGGCCAAACTGTTCAACAAGTGGACGGTTTCAAAAATAATAATATGAAACACGTATCAAATTGGCATGACAAGAAATATACAGGGGTATATTGCGCCATGTACTCACCTTCACCTTGGAAAGCCCGTTCTGAAGATAGGAACAGGTCTCAGGGGTGAGAGCCACACCTATCTGACATTGGTGGCCATTACTAGCAATATGCCACCAATGTCTGAGATGGGAATGCCCCTTTAAGGGTGCCTTTGCAATATTTTCTTTCTTGCAACTGTGCCAACCATTGCATCTTTTGTATCCAGGTCAGGAATTGCCCCCTATTGCTTTTCTATCGTCATATTAACAACAGATTTGACAAAAAAAACTTCCTTTTTAGAGATGTTTGTTCTTAAAAACCTGAGACAACATCGAAAGAAACGGATTACAATTTAGTGCAACCAGCAGAATATTAATTACAAGTACAGTGAAGGCCACAACTAAGGAGCTGTAGAAGATAAGTGATACAGTACAGTCCCAAACTTACTGAACTTTTTTTTTTGGAGATCAGATGTAAAATGAAACTATAAAATTTGGATTGAAAGGGAACTTTTTTTAAAAAATAAGAACTTCATCAAGTTATTTCATTTTGCATGTACAATAGGTTCACAATGGGACGGAGTAGCTTGGTAATATATGGGGTTGAGCACAAAGATTTTAACTTCTTTGTTATGCCCAATTTAAGACAAAAAAGTGGTAGATTCTTTCCAAGATTCTTTCCATATCCAGTATTTTATCTAAGCTCAAAACAAAGCAAAAACACAAAACCCTTGCTGCACAAATGCAGAAGAAAATACTGTTTTAATCCCCTCTTACAAAACAGAGTAGGTCTTAATTGCTTGTAATCTGAGTAAAGTGACTGCTAATTTATGACCCTGGGGTATGTTCTCCAGCTTGTCAATCAAATGACATTGTCATTATCAGTGACTGAACCCATTTGTCACAGTCCAAGATTTTCATCCAATTGCATTTTACACTTAGAGTGGCCGGCCACCATAGACATTAGATATTTCTGGGCATTTTGGTGGCATCTGTTGACCATCCGTTATCTTTTATGGGCTACAGACATTGAATTATCATCAGATAAGGCAAACACTGGCTACAGTATATGAATATCTATGTGGATATCTAACATATAGCCTTTTTTAAGCCACAGCAGATTGCTATATGGCTGATGCCTATCTCCCCTGACATGGACATTCTTCCCAACTTGGGCTCTGACCACCAAATCCAACAGCAATCAATGAGAGTCCATACTTTGTATCGGGGCACTTTTATTCCTTGTGGAGATACCAACTTGCGTAGGCAGTCATACAGGCAATGCTCCTTAGAAAAAGGTATGCACATTAGCTCTCATCCAGAAGAATCTAATGCCTCCTATAGAGTGGTGCTCTGTAAGTCAATGTCTGACCTATTAAAGAGATTTGACCATGACTAGGGCTTTTAGCCAAGCGAGAGTCTTCTCTAAAAATGAGGGTCACATCTGTAGACAGTTTTGGGGTTCTTTCCCCTTTCTCAGTACAGAGCAGGGTGCTGGTTGGTTGATTGAGAGGCTAACAATGCCAGCTAGCATGTCTACAAGGAAAAAAGAGTATCCCCCAAAGGCTACATCATAGGCCTCTCAGCCAGGCAACCAGTACTCTGCTCTGTACTAGTGTTGGGCGCGAATATATTCGAATAGCGAATACTAATCGCGAATATCGGCACTTCGAAAATTCCCGAATATTTTGAATATAGTGATATATATTCGTAATTTCGAATATTCTAGATTTTTTTTTTCATCAGTAACCTCCCTTCTTGCTTGTGGGCCAATGAGAAGGCTGCAATGTCTTTATCTGAGTTTAGCAACATCCCTAGCAACCAATAGGAAATCTGCCTCCCCCTTACTATATAAGAACCTCCCCAGCAGCCATTTTCTGTAGTTTTATGGAGTTCTAAGAGAGAGAGTAGTGTCATTGCTGTGCTCTGTGCTTTGCTGTGTCATTACATTAGACAGTTAGTTAGTTAGTTAGTTAGTTAGTTAGTTAGTTAGCTTCTATATATAATACAGAGAGTTAGTGGGAGATAGTCAGTGTAGGTTATATCCTGATATAGTGTAGCTGATAGGTTCTGCTGTCCATACATACATGCTACAGACATAGTGCTGTGATGTCACAACAATACTTAGTGCACCAATCACTAATAAGTAGTCAGACCTGCTAAAATGTGAAGTTGCACGTATTGCGCCAAAGTATTCACATCATTAGTGGCGATTTCGCAATCGCGATTATATTGGAGCACTCTATCTGCATATAAAGGTATTGTAATGTTCTGCCGTGCCAACCATTTTCTCCAGTCTCGGGAAACTTCTAGCAGCTTGAAAAATGTAGCTATAGTGACCCACGCCTGTATTTCGCGCGCATTACGCTAATATTATATTGTCACTTTTTCGTGATCAAGAAAATTATCTTGAATTCGCAAATATATGACAAATATTCTACCAAATATTCATGAAATATCCCAAATTCAAATATTGCCCCTGACGCTCATCACTACTCTGTACTGACAGGAAACAAGAACCCAGAAAAAGCTGTTTGCAGATAGGTTTTTCTTTCTTTTGGAGGAAACTGATTTGGCTCTTTAATAAGTCGCTGCGTATAGGTGGCATTAGAGAGACATGTTTCTTACTTCTGGAGGAGAGCTACTTTCTGTATTTCCTATTTTTTTATCCTATAGGGTACATATTACGCACATATACTATTTATCCTATAACTTAAAAGTGCCGAGGTAGTTAGTATGCAAACAGTGCATGTTATGGGAGGTGTAGAAGGTGCATCAAACAGAGAGGGGGATGCAATACATTCCTATTGAAAGGATTCAATTACAATAAGCTGATGGCAGGGGGTTCTGCTGCACCCAGGGATCAAATGTAAGCTGTGGGGAAACTGGGCAACAAGGGGGAGATTTATTATCTCCCATGCGCCACAAAACCGGTGTTAAAAAGTCACAAGCTGTGTCTTTGCGACTTTTTAAATGCAACTTTTGGGAAGGAAAAAAGTCACAAGTGCCTCTTTTTAAGCCCTCTCACCATTTTTCCAAAAGGAGGCATGGCAAGGATGGGGAAAGGGGCATGGCCAACATCCAAAACGAGTTTATCTTCATTTACACCGGCAGAGCATGGGATATCAAGACCAGCTTGAAAAATCTCCTCCCAAGTGCTCAATATCTCTCCAGCCCAGCAGGGAAGGTGACTGCTCCTCTAAGTATAACACATGGCCTACTGGCATCAATGAACTGTTGATGTAACATAAAAACCGGGAACAGCAGTCCAAACAGCCAAAGAAAAGTAATGTGGGTGCTCACCACTGCGGCATACCTCCCAACTTTTTAGACGTTCAAAGAAGAACACTTATGGTTTATTGCGTGAAATATCAATTTTTCCTGCATATCTATACACTTTAATAGTTTTCCCTTATGAAAAGAGCAAAAATTATCTAAAAATTGAAATTTCTAAAATTCTAATTGCATCAAGCAATTAAATAATATCCAAGGTGGGCTCTAATATACAGAGGAGAACCAGCCAAGCATTTTCTGCATCAGTAATGTAAATGAGATAATGAAAGTCTATACCTCAGATCAAAAAGAGGGACATTTACAGAGCAAAGAGGGACAGAGGGACTTGGGTCACAAAGAAGGACTGTCCCTCCAAAAGAGGGACACTTGGGAGGTCTGCTGCAGGATTTAGTCCAACTCACTCCAATATTCAAATCCAAAAGTAAAAAAAAGTAGAGGCAGCACTCCATAAAAATACAATTCAGATGGTTTATTCCAGATGCACAGTTTCGCTATAAAGTCTGTGGTTGCATCTGAAATAAACCATCTGAACTGTATTTGTTCCTCGACTTTCTTACTTTTGGATGTGACTTAACGACATTACAAGTCTTCCAGAAGGGAGATATGCTCTTTCATCTGTAGCTGCTCTCTGCCCTAGCTATAATTTGAGGGTCCTGAATGAGAGACCCCCTTCTATTAGCTCAGAGCTCCCTGATACTTTAACATCTGCTGATATATGCACTTTGGGTATGAGAAATTTGCGAATTCACAGCTCACCTGTAAAGTAATGCAGACCAGTTAATGTCATTTCATCACAAGGACTTGCCAATATTTTTATAGCTTTGTAAATGTACCATAAAATTAAAACAAGTCCTCTTGTCCTCGATTTACATGTGGTAGTCATGATTTAGGAGTTTACCCACTTGACTTTATCTCTGAGGGACAGAGCATTAAAGGTTTATGTGTGGGACATGCAGTCACTTGATGGTCCATTATCTCTGTGCACTAGAGCATTATATAGGTCTAGATAAACATGACATGAAAACCTTTCCAGATTCACATCTCAAAAAAATCAAGGGACAACTGATCGCGGTGTGACACCTGCGTCCTGGGCTTTCATGTACATTGGGAATGAGGAGAACGTTCCTAAGATTCTCTCCATCTGCTGCTTTTTTGTGCTTTTGATGTGGTATTGAAACCTCTTGAAGCCTCTCTATTTTTAAAGTTTTCTTAATTTTTTCAGGCTTTTGTGGACATTTTATAGCACGTCGACCAAGTTTTAAACCTGGCCATACATTACGAATGTCAGATGGCTTGTTGTTCCTGCTTGGTCTTGGATGAGCATGCCATAAGATAAAACGGCAAATCGCCAAGCGATCTCTACACTGATTTGTCACCTAGTCTGGTCTTTATTGATGGGATGGAGATCTGTCATTTGGCACTAATGATTTTTTAAGCATATGACCTGACAATGACAAAAAAAAATCCAAAATGGCAGATCAGCTTTTTGACAGATATCTGCCTTTGGTTGGCATCTGTCACATTTGTTCACGTCATGAAAAGGTGATGACCCCAAATAGTCTAAATCTCCTTTTTGGCAATCTAGAATCTCAAAGAGATATTCCATGATTTTCTTGCCTTTCAAATTTACCCTCTCCCCAACCGTACCTGTGAGGGGAAGATGTGAAGGGACCTGTAAAGAGTCCAAGGGTCATGGGCTGCCTTGACTGCTCGTCGGTCCCCGCATGTAAACTTCTGACATGGACTGGGTAACGTCCATGACTGACCTTAGCACATGACCCAACAGTGACATGCCCCTTGGGGACGCATCACCACTGAGACCAGTCATTGGCTTCAGCAGTGCATGTGACCCTATCAATGCCAGAAGTTTACAGCTGGGAGCAGTTAAGTATGCTTCCCATCACAGGTCCCGCCGGGTGGGGGGGGGGGGGGTTTAGGCTACTTTCACACTTGCGGCAGAGTTGATCCGGCAGGCATATATAATTTTATAATATGAGTTGACAATACAGTGTAATGCAAAAGCTTCTATCTTTTTAACCCTCCAATCTATCCCACCCTTAACCCAATGGTTGCATTTGACAATCCCGATTGTTGGGATGGGAAAAAAAAGTCAAATATTTGCTCATCCTCTTCACAATCCCAAAAATTCACAGGTAGCAAAATCCATGTTCTCCATCATTATGGGGGGTCATTCGAAAGCCAGGAAACCAATATTGATTGGACCTTTAATTTTACAATTGGCTATAAACTGCCCCGAATTTGCTGGTTTTACATCTTAATAGGACATTGTCCCCTCATGTTGTATGCATGTGTGAATTGCTTGGTTTTTGAACCTTAACAACTTTACAAGAAAAGAAAACTGCAAAGAAATGTGTCCCTTTGATGTACCACTCTCTGATATGGCAGAACAAATGTTATTCATCCCTTGTGCCGTCTAGAAGGGAAGCTGAAATTAGTAGAGGGGAAAAAATTTCATTATTTATGGCTTGTGAATTGAGCCATCGAGGAATCGAGAATAAGTGACATCTCAAGGGGACTAAAGACACAATGAGTTTCCTTGATGCCATATATCGTAAATCTGCACCATTCCCAAGCTCTTTTTACAGGTCGGAGCTTGTAAAATAGCCATAGGGAATCTGTAAACCTAAAGAACTTTCTCGTCATCATAACAGTTGTGACATCGGCTTGTCACTTGTCGTTAGACTCATAAACTGCTTTCAATAAGTGCAAGGTGTCACCACTGCAATAATACAAACAGCAAAAATTTCTAAAAGGCAAAGCAAAAAATAGAAGTCTTGCCATATCTAGTTCGTAGTCAAGTAAATCTGAGAGTTTTCTTTGATCACTTGATTTGATTACATGGAGAAGACCTTTCTACTGAAAAATCTTCCAAAAGATAAATAGGGTCTAAACGTCCAACTATACGTTCTGTTTTGGATTTGACCTCCTCAAATCCGTTTGTGATTCAGTGGGAAATCTGCATTTGGGGAGGGGGGGGCACTGGGAATCGTGGGAGGATTAAATCACAATGTGTAACAAATCCAGCCAAAGGAGAGGACCACCTGAGATGGAGCAGAACGGCTGGCACAGAAGTCTATGGAGGAGTTCATCCACATCAGTGCATAAAAAACTTGTTTAAGGAACTAAGAAAATACCTGAAAAGCTAAATTACAATTATGCAAGTTTTTATAGGATTTAAGTAAATCTTTGGGCACAAATGTCCATCACATGCATTTTGAGTTAGTATTAGGTTGCTTGCCTTAAAAGTGTTGTTTGGTTTAGGAGCCGACTAGTCCAGTGGTTGGATGTTATGCACCATTGAAAAAAAAAAACACTCACCACTGTCACCAGCCCACAGCCCAACCGTTTTAGCACCGCTGCCCTGTTTTTAACCAACTCCACCTCATGTTTGACTAAATGTGGATTGGCTCCCATGACCGTTGCAGCTAACAATAGTCTAGCATGGATGTGCTGTTCAAGCACATGTAACCACTGAGGACATGACTGGTACCCACATACACAAGACCAAGCCACTGCCGGTCTGGCCAGGACGTTACCACTGGAACAGCGGGTCTGTAGACAGGTGTTTTTTTATTAAGGGACACATCTCCTAACCGCCTGGACTGTTGACTCCTAGGCCAGAGAATCCCTCTAAAGGTGTGCTCTACTGCCAAGTAAAAGTCCAATATAGGAAGGGTAACTATAGATGGGCAAGGACAAGAACACGGGATAAAGATGAGATAACAAAGGGACTATTATTTATCCAATTAGGTTTTTCTCATATTCCTTCCCGTCTTCTAAAACCTCTCATCTGCATAGATTCTGGCCCCTCTATATAACCCTAGTTACACCTTCAACCTTTAAAAGTATTTTCCTGGGCTCAGCTATTGGTCACCTATCATTAGGATAAATCATCAATTTCAGATTGGTGGGGGTTTGACTCCCGTTACTCCCACCGATCAGCTGTTAGAAGTAGCCCAGTGCACCAGAACTAGCACAGCTCCGTACACTGTGTAGTGGCAGAGAAAGGTACTGCAAGCTAAGTCTCATTTAAATGCATTCAGTTTTTCTACAAAGATTGTACGTAAATGAGCATGTCAGCCAAGCTAGAGACTCCCCAAAAAGGAAGAGCAACCCATTTGTACGTATATTCAAAGGAATGTGAAACTTAGATGTTCCCATAGATCATTATACTACACATTCTCCCAGTCTTTGCCACTTCTGGTAATGGATCAAGTTTCTGTATGTACAATGGAAAAAAACACTTGCCTTAGCAAGCCATCGATCAGTGTGCAGATACATACGTGTATGATTCTGTGTGGTTCCTCTGTCAGCCTAGCAACCCCCTTCTAAATGAGTTCTTTCACCGCAGAGCATTCAAGACGAGTATTCGAAGACAGCAGTGAACTGAATGACTGAATCATTTGGGTCATCCAAAAATTAGATCAAAGAGACCCTTGCAGTCTATTGAAATGCAATTTTCTTCCAAGTCCCATTGTGGAGACTGGGGGCTTGAAAGAACAGGGTCGTTGCAGTTTTTATTGTTGTGAAGCTACTGCTAATGAAAGACACAAAGAAAAGATAAGAGCTGCCAACTATATAAAAGAACCACCACTTCCACTTTAATTGCATTGAACAAAGCCTGCTGGAAAGAGGGGCATCCAAGTGACAAAAGTAATTGGTGTAAAAAGGATATTGAAGCCATTCAATCTAGGAGATATTGTTCAGACTGACACTGTGATGGCTAAACTTGGCCTCTGAGGGGACAGTCTACTGCACTTTCCAAATGCTAAACAGACACTTATTTTTAACTACTTGACTCCCTAGCTCCGTCGGAAGGAAAGCCAGAGGCAGGACTCTGATAGAGGAAGAGTAACTTGCTACAAGGTGAGAACACAGGATGCTTTTAATTACACTCGTTCATCAGCATCCAAATTACTAAGAAAGCTTAAACATATCACATCATTAGGTAATTAGCAGGTCTGCTTTGCTGCACCCTGTGGGGAGGATTCCAGAAATGACATGATTAAAAGGGCTAACAGCTTCTTACCAGTAGACACCTGCTCACTATTAGCGTGGAAAAGAGGACAGAAAGGGAAAAAGAACCGAACAGAGATCATTCGACAGGCCATCGCCCAATTCAAAGTACTATCGTATGAAGGACTGGGTTAGAAGAGCAAAATGAGCCTCAAAAGAACCATGCAACTCATTTTCTTGAGTCATGGTCCATCAGATCAATATTTACATTTAAAAGGCTCTCCAGAATTATTATACTGATGGCCTATCCTTAGGATAGTTCATCAATATTTAATTGGTGCCAATCAGCTGTTCGAAAAAGGCAGCGGCGCTCAGTGATTGTTTAGATCTCTTCCTAGGCCATGTAACATCCCATTTATCATTCACGTGGCCTAGGCATAGTTCAGTCCCTTTCAAGTGAATGGGGCTGAGCTGCGAGGAGGCCGTGGCGCTTACTGGACATCCAGTGAGTGTTATGGTTTTGTCAAACAGATGATGCCAGGAATCAGACCCCTGCCGAATAAATATTGATGACCTATCCTGAGGGTATGAAAATCTCAGAGAACCCCTTTAATTTTGATTGGACTTGATTGGACTCTTTGTTATTTTCATATTTGGGTAGCAACCCCTATGTCCACAACTACTGCATGACTTTGCAACATCATCAGTCATCGTTCTTCTAAAGAGTTGGCCCTAAACACACATCTTATAGTAGGACTTTTCCAATGCTTGGTACATCCAAAAATGACCGAGTATACCAAAGAGTAGACCTTAAATATGGAAAGTATGGCAGGCCATCCACAATGGATTAATGATGGTGAACCTAATGATTTTGTCAGGAGTAGCCAACTATCTAATGTGTATGGGCAGGTGTCAGAGGATGAAAGAATCAGGCTGCTTTTGAGGAGATAACCCACCATCAGCTTACTGCCCTATTGGCATACATAACCCATGAACACTCAACTAAAGCAAGTGTACATGTGTATGGTGGGGGGGGGATATAGTAGTCAGGAGTAACAACAGATACCCCCCTATCCTAACTCTAAAAAATTCACATGGGGTGGAAATGGGGGAAAAATTTGATTCCTCCATAGTTTTATGAGTTTCATTTTATACCGTTCCCTATGTGGTAAAACTGACCTGTTATAAGTCTGTGAGTCTGTAAAATTACAGTAACACCACTTTTATGTAGTTTTTCCTGTGTTTTAACACTTAAAAAACTTTGAAACAAACTAATTATTTCTTTGCATCACCATATTCTGACCCACATAACTTTTTATATGTATGTCTACAGACCTCCTAGGGGCTTATTCATTAATACCATGTTGGGGTGTGTATGACTTTTTGATCACTTATTATTTATTTATTTTTTGAGAGATGAAGCGACAAAAAAACAGCTGCAAAGAAAATTGGCTATTTTGGTACAATATTGATGACCTCTTCTCAGAATACGGCATCGGCATCCCAAAGGTGGGGGTCCAAAGCCACGATCAGCTGTTTGAAGAGGCCACGGTGCTCCTGTGTGCGATGTGGCCTCCTCACAGCCTATCAAGAACAGTGCTGTACATTGTATTGAGGCTGTGCTTGGTATTGTAGCCTAGGCCCATTCACTTGAATGGGATTGAACTGCACCTAGGCTATGTGACCAATGAACATGATGCAACTGGCTGCAGCATTCACCAGAGCACCACAGCCTCTTCAAACAGCTGATCAGCGAGGGTCCAGGAGTCAGACCTCCACCGATCAGATATTGATGACCTATCCTGAGGATATTCTACTCAAGGAAACCCCCTTTAAAGGTAAGCAAGCAAGTAACAAAACAAGCAATCTCTTTACAATTAACTACTATTTTCAGTTCCATACCATGGCATGTCTGAGAGCCATGCTGATACTAGTCAGGAAGATTTGAAGACCATGGGATGTGGAATTACTAATTCAGTTTTCATACATCCTATTCAGGTACCTTATCTCTTAGCCATAATGCCTACAAAGAGCATATCTTGCTTTGGAGGAACCAGCACGTCAGTGCATTACATAGATATCCCAATTATGTCAAAGTCCACTGTGTGATGCTCCATTTCGCCTGCGGGAGCACTGCAGGGAAATTGAACACTTGTTTTTTCCATGTATTACAGCTGATTGCTGGCGACACAAGGGACATCCTATGATCAGCTTGTTGTTTGAAGATGCAAGCAACAAAAAAGGAATTGTTGAGCTCCTTTTCATGTAAGGTAAGAATGTATGCATCTACACAAGCTATAAGGAGACAGGGTCAGATGGATGGGTAAAATCAAAGGACTTTATGTAATACTTGTCATGGGGAAAAATCAGCTTTGGATTTGGGGATACAAAAGAATCAATCAAGCTTTGTAAATGTGCCGCGGGTGGAGTCTAGATCATGGTTAGTCTCTCATTCTGCAAACCATTTTCATGTGTTCATTTACCTGTAACTGGATACGTCTGTCAGCCCTGTGCCTTTCTTCCAAATGAAAAGGGTCATAGGAATTTTATTTGGTGATAATAGATTGGTAATTAAGGATTTGTCCATTAAAGAAAAAAATCACAATATGGGGGATGATTGGTGAGACTTAGTGCCATTTTACAGATGGAGATAATAAAAATGTTCCCAAAGTTAGGAACTGTGATGAAATGATAAAATAAGCTATATATTTACCCATTTATCCCCTGCCAATCCAGAACCACTGCAGTCCTTTGTTTACTTGGCTGCGGTGATGACACGCCTCATCCCACATGACCATGGCAGCCATTTAATGGCCTCAGCAGTTGTGCCGTATACCACTGATGCCAGTGTTTGGCTACAGCAGTGAAGTGGGGTATATACAGGCATGTCATTGCTGCAGCCAGGAGAATAAAGCCCAGCAAGTAGGACTGGATTAAATAGTATAGTTTCTTCTATTATTTTACCACAATTCCTAGCTTTAGGGACATTTTTTATTATCTCACAAAACCTCTTTAAAGTAGCCATATTAGATTACAAAAAGCCTCATTTGATTGATGCAAAGCTGTAATACCAGATACAACCCATAGACTGTAGTGGCGCAGTTCATTCCTTGATTTATGTATTGGTCATGATTAGGAATGAGCGATTCGCATAAAACTTTGTTTCAATACTGTACGGAGCGAGTGCTATGTACAGTATTAGAATGTATTGTCTCCGATGAGCCACAAGTGGTACCTTGGAACCGAACCTGAGTTCGGGAAATATTTTTTTACAGTATAAATACATTTCTAAAGTTATTATGCAAAGTCTTACGAGACTTCGCAAAGTAATACCTTCGGCTCATCGGAGTCAATACATTCTAATACTGTACGCTTGCTCCGTATGGTATTAAAAATGACATTTTATGCAAATCAACTTTGGATGTTTCATCCGAAGTCCATTTGCTCATCCCTAGTCATGATAAATGACATAAGACTTCACCAGGGCTTGATTGGTCTACCAATGGGTCAGGACCTTCCAGTGAAGCCAGGCCCTGATATGATGGATATAGAATTTATATTGCAATAAAGACCAGATAAAGGTGGGATGATGGACATCTCCTCCAGTAGGATGATGGATATCTCCTCCGGTGGGCTCAAGGAAGTCAGACCCCTAGCCTCTTTAGATCCACAAAGATAGAAAGAATGCTCCAGCACCAAACGTAGACGTTTCAACAATCCCGGTGTTTATTTATCACCATGCATCGAATGGATACAACAGTCAGTGGCACTGGCTCCCACTTATTCCCAATAGATCTACGTGTTTCGAACAGTAGTGTTCTTAGTCATGATCCTGCTGGAGCATTCTTTCTATCTTTGTGGATCTATATTGAGGACTGGCTTGAGTCCGCCCCGTGCACCACTACATAGGACACCAAAGATGAGCTGGCTGTAACCTTCCTTTTCCCTAGCCTCTTTACTCTATATTCTATATATGACTCCAACAAGATGGTCTTATAATAACTGTTGGGTTGATTGGTTGTGATAAATATTAATAGGCTTCACCAAGGTTTGACTGGTCGACCAGTGGACCTGGATCCTCCAGTGAAACTAGGCCCTGATACAATGGATATAGAGTTTGTAATGCAATACATACACCAGATAACCAGATCTTAAAGAAGACCTTTCACCTCTCCTGGCATTCCTGTTTTAATAGCTTCATGCATTCCCCATGTAATGACCATTCTGAAGCATCTAATCTTATGACTCTATGTTGCTCCATTCCTTTATTATTTCTACTAGAAGTTATGACTTAATTGCTATTAGCATTCAGTAAGGGTACAGAGGGGAGGTAACCAGTTGGGGGGTGTACCTGCACAGGCTGAAAATGGCAGCACTGATTGGATAGAGTGAGTTTGTGCAGGTACACACCCCCAACTGGTTACCTCCCCTCTGTACCCTTACTGAAGGCTAATAGCAATTAAGTCATAACTTCTAGTAGAAATAATAAAGGAATGGAGCAACATAGAGTCATAAGACTAGATGCTTCAGAATTGTTATTACATGGGGAATGCAAGTAGCAATTAAAATAAGCATGTCAGAAGTGGTGACAGGTCCTCTTTAAAGCAGACACTCAGTGCCTTGACTCATACTCTATATGCAACTCCACTGAGATGGTCTTGTAATCCATCTCAGTATATTTTTTGTGCATATGAAATAGAAGTGCGTATAAATATCTGCTGTTTTAAAAAGCCATATGGTGTTTTGTAGTGCTGGAGATAAACTGAGAAACTGAACTTATTTTTAAAGCAACATCAAATTTTCATTTGTCAATTACTCTTTTATAGGAGACGTAAGGTGTTTAAAAATTACTTACCATGCCCACACATGTAGATAAGGCCACTGAGGAGTTCTCATAGTTCCTGATAAATCCCTGATAGAAACATGGCTCCGCAGTCTGTTCCACATCTGTTAAGGATCCATCTTGACCTAAAATATTCACAGTGAACTGACTTGACAGCAGCGGAGAGGGCTGGAGCTCCAAGTGTAGTTCCTGTCCAAATGCTGAAAATCTGTAGTGCAAGGAAGTCTTTGAACTTTGCATAGATCTCTTCTTCCTACTACTGTGCAAGATATCATGTGAGATGTAGGCTCCATTGGAGTCCACTTCCACTGGTGTAATGAAGACATAATCTGCAGGTAAAGAAAGTAGGAGATCAGAAATGTTCAGGAGGGATATCTGTCGACTGAAGATGCCAACAGCTATATAAGTGTATGGCCTGCCTTAATCTTTGTAGATAAGATATAGTTCTGTTGGGGGAATACATCCTGAATAGAAAAGTAGCATCAGATATGGAAACCGGAGAAGGTTAAAGGGTTACAACTTCCTGAGCCAATATTGTTCATGGTCCTTGCAATTGAGATTTGAGATAAGACAAGAGAAAGAGGTTGACCAAGAAACACAATTGGTGGAAGCTACCACAGTCCAAGCAGACAGGACATTGTGGAGGAACACTATGGATCTGGCTGCCAAGATGAAGACTACAGTCTAAGCAACAGACAGGACATTGAGGAGGAATGCTATGGATATGGCTTCCAAGATGAAGACCACAGTCTAAGAAAAAGACAGGGCATCATGGACGAACACTATGGATATGACTGTCAAGTTGACGATTTATAAGCATATTTCATGTGATATGTGATAATGATCCAATAACTCTACTGTCATTTTTGTATTCACTGACAGTAAAAAATGAAGGATCCTGCTGGTTGACTCCAAGTGGAGATCTTAAAATTCTAAGGAACTGAAACAGGATGTATAGTATATAGGTGGTTATTACTCAATGAATAAGCTTCAGTTCTTGAAATAAAAACAATTTTAGGGTCCATTCACACGTCCGCTAAATGGGTCCGCATCCGCAATTTTGCGGAATGGGTGCGGACCCATTCATTTTCAATGGGGCCGCAAAAGATGCGGACAGCACACCGTACCACGGCCCCGCAAAAAAATAAAACATGTCCTATTCTTGTCCGCATCCAATTTGCGGAGCACAAAATAGTTGCGGATGTGTGAATGAACCCTAAGAAGAGACATTGTAGAATACAACCCAGTTGATAATGTCATTTGAGTAATGCTATGTACTACTGAAAGGGCTACAGCTAATACTACACCACAAAGGCAACTTGGGCTGTTCTGATGCAAGAGTTCTTGAAATGCACATTTGACAACTCATTCAAAACAATAGAGGTCAACAAGGGATTCCACCTTTATGTTTTTGTACTTGCATAAAAAGAGGATTAGTCAAACTACGACTTTCGAAAGAAAGATCACAATGAGCCCTTTAGAAAAAAAACATTTGTCATCACCAGGGGGTTCTACTGATTACTCATCCAGCACAATACGAGTCAACAAATAAATGATTTAAAGGGCCTGCTCTGTTCATGCTCTGCCTATCAAATAAATTAGCCCCTCTCATAATGATCCTCTGACACGGACATCAACTATGGCAAGCCAGAGAATACTAATTGACTGGTGACCATGCCAAATGTGTTATCCTTTTATCCAACCACAACCAAAAAAATCTACAGATTCCACATCATATTTCCATCAATTGGTTGAATTTTTTGACTGTGTATTTTTAAGAAAAGGTTGCTCTGAGACTTCCATGTCTTAAAAAATTACAGATCATTCCATCATTGCCTATGTTATGAAATGTGTTAATGGGTCAGATGGGATGGGGTGTAACATTTTCTGATCCAAAGGGTTGTCCATACTGCATATAGGACAATTCTGCTGCCTAGTCTAAAGGTGCCCATACACATTAGACAAAACACAGATCCTGCCAATGTCAGCAGGATCATACAACGACGTAATGTGTATGAAGGCCTCTTCACTTTTTGCCAATGTCAGATGTTTGGAGAAAAAATGGTGCAGCTTGTTGGATTTTAACATACCCAATTCTTTATTCCAATGGTGATGACTTTTGTGGCTTGCAGCTGTTTATTCCCCTTTCTCCATTGAAATAAATATACATGCTCAGCCAACCAGCCATGTATGTACAGTACAGACCAAAAGTTTGGACACACCTTCTCATTCATAGAGTTTTCTTTATTTTCATGACTATGAAAATTGTAGATTCACACTGAAGGCATCAAAACTATGAATTAACACATGTGGAATTATATACATAACAAACAAGTGTGAAACAACTGAAAATATGTCATATTCTAGGTTCTTCAAAGTAGCCACCTTTTGCTTTGATTACTGCCTTGCACACTCTTGGCATTCTCTTGATGAGCTTCAAGAGGTAGTCCCCTGAAATGGTCTTCCAACAGTCTTGAAGGAGTTCCCAGAGATGCTTAACACTTGTTGGCCCTTTTGCCTTCACTCTGCGGTCCAGCTCACCCCAAACCATCTCGATTGGGTTCAGGTCCGGTGACCTTCAAGACAATGCCAAGAGTGTGCAAAGCAGTAATCAAAGCAAAAGGTGGCTACTTCGAAGAACCTAGAATATGACATATTTTCAGTTGTTTCACACTTGTTTGTTATGTATATAATTCCACATGTGTTAATTCATAGTTTTGATGCCTTCATAGTCATGAAAATAAAGAAAACTCTTTGAATGAGAAGGTGTGTCCAAACTTTTGGTCTGTACTGTATATGGGGAAACTGGGAGGAAGAAATGTCAACTGAATGAGCTTGCTTGGCCTAAAGTTTTTAAAAGAGTTTTCTAGGAGTTCAGAATTGATGGCTTATCCTCAGGATAGGTCATCAATATCTGATTGTTGGGGGTCTGACTCCCAGAACCCCTGCCGATGAGCGTTACAGTCTCCTTACAGCATACTAAGCACAGCACCACACATTGTATAGTGGCTGTGCTTGGTATTGCAGCCCAGGCCTGTTTACTTTAATGGGACTGAGCTGCACATAGGACATGTGAACAATTAATGTGATATCACTGACCTAGTAAGTGTCCACAGCCTCTTCAAACAGTTGACTGGCAGGGGCACCAGGAGTGGGACCCCCAACAATCAGATATTGATCACCTAACCCCAATCTTCAGGGCCAGCATAACCCCCACAAGGCCTAATATTCAATTACAAGGATCAATGAGCAACTTGACCACAAATAACAGTAAATGCACAGGACTCCCCCATTAAGGGCAAGCTTCCATGTGTGCTCTAGATTTTTGAAACCGTGTCGTAAAAGCAGAAAAATGCCGGTACAAGACAACCTAATTTCCATCATATTTATCAATGAGTCCAGTATCAATGTGATCGCTAGGAATGGAATCATTAGTAAAAGATTTAAAAGTTGGCCATATGTGTTAAATGCTGGTCTTCTCAATCCTCCTCATACACAAGCATGCTCGACCCGACTGGAGGCATTTCATCTCAACAGAGAACAAAGGATCAGGCATGTTAAAATCTAACGGACCCGACCGTTCATTCCCTCCCAATACCTGCTGTTGAGTCACAACACCACCATACACATTAGACGGCTGAACAGTCCCACAGAAATTGGCAGGTTCATCTGACATTTGTTTAATGTGCATGGCCACCCTTAGTTTTAAGAGCATGTGATGACACATCTGCGGTAAATAGAATAAGTACCATGTCCATGGCCACCACAGGCAAATTAGTCAGATTCTGCTTATCTGAAGAGCTTATTTTGCAATTAAAAGTCATAACACCCATTGATCTTATGTTTGCTTAGGTCAGATAGTCCAGGCCATACTTCATTGTAGACCATAACCTACAAAATAAAATGGTCAGGTACGGACCATGTTGGAGAAAGGAGGAGGGAAGCTATTGTTGACACAACCATACAACTCAAACAACTCAATGATAGGTAATCCACTATTTTAGCAGTAATACAATAAAAACCCCTGAGGTTTATTGAGTAGAGGGTAAAAGTCATCTATATGAAGTTCTGGCAGAAGAAATCACAGAGGTCACACTGATTGCTGGCCTATAAGGCAAACAAAGCCACGTGCCAGTACCCACTGTGCCTACTCCTGTAAAGGTCATTTTCCTGTATTATTGGTGAAGTGGGGGGCAATATTAAGCTCATATCTGCAGAAGACTCTAGCACATTTGTATCCCAGGCACATGTGATATTTAGCTACGTACTTATATATACTGGTATATAAATCGTAATCCTTGTGAAAGAGCAGAAGTCGACTGTAGCTAATGTAGCTGAAATAAATGAATAACAGAGGTTCCCAGACCAGGTCTTCAGGAAGCAACATCTGCAGAAGAAGGGAATTCCTTAGCAACCTTGAAAGGCAACGCTCATAGTATGCACTAGACCTGTCATTAATTCATTATATCACAGAGCGAGCAGGGCTTTACAGCCCCACCGTGAGGCCTAGTCATTAAACTTGACAGTAAATTAATCCTGTCAGGACGGGGCAGGCATGAAATGCCCTGAAAGGGTTACAGGAGAAAATATGTTCCTCCAAACCAAAACTCCTTTGGCTTTTTAACCCTTTCCTATTGTCACTCTACAGACTATAGATATCAGGAGTGCAATAAATGGATTTGTTGAAGTGGCAGCTTCAATGTAGAAACGGAGAGAAAAAAAATGCTTTGATCTGGAGTAGGATAATCCCGACATGGTAATCTGATCAGAATTATGACATTGAGAAGACTAATAATTTTAGTTGGTTTTCTTCGTTCATAAATAATTTTATTATCATTAGTGTCCGACGATTCAGAATATTTGTTAATTCGGTTTTGGATCCTGTTAACGCTAAATGGATAGTTTTTTAATATATACAGTATTACCGGTATATTATGTAGCTATAACATGAAATAACAGTGTAAAATTAAGGCCACATCACCTATCACGCGTCGAACGATCGCTATGAAGCAGTGCAGCCATTGAACTGAATGGGGTCACAACACAACGCGCAAGTTACCGTATCCCCAGAAGAGCTTACAAAAAAATCCATCAGTGTTGGAATTTTATATGATTCTGAGGTCGTGGTCGTAGCAACTTTTGCTTTGTGCTGCATGTCCAATCATCGCTACACAGAGAACTTTGGTTGCACGACAGGTGTCTTGGCCAAGATCGCGTGTAGGTGCTGCCTAATGCAAGCTAAAGGAAAGAATGTATTTTTAATTTTTTTTATTTTATAAACAAATAGATTTGCTAAATAGATGTTTTATAAATAAATAGTATGATAAAAAGATTTTATAAATAAATAATCTGTAAAGTTTATTTAATTCATTTGTCATGAAACTCTCTAGTGCCACATCACTCGCGCTTTGTGAAGACCTGAGATAATTCAATAGATTTACCTGTACCTTCATGTAAACCAGCATACATTGTGAAAATATGACGAGACGTGACTGGGTATATTGCATGTCCATAACTTTTAATTATTAGCATACTAAAAAATAAAAAGTAAGATATGCAATGGTAAAAACTCTATAAATAAAGTGGGCTGATACAAACCGTGATTAATTCCTGGAAATCCACTGTCAGTAGCTAAGGAGGCAGCAAAGGATACACATAGGCAGTAGAGCTGAAGTGTCTGAAAAACAAGAACAGATGATAGAAGTGACATACGTGCATGGAAGGATTGAGCCCTGTTCAAACATTTTAGTTCATCAAAATAAGTGAACCTGCCTTGTCCAAGCTTCCAATCCACAGGATTGTCAAAAAAGGCATAGAGGTACATTTCAGGATGGTGACAGGTAATGTCCACAGGAGGAGTACAAAATAATCCATCTTCTGCACAGCGTGCAAGCCTGTATCTGCTCCAAGAAGCATGCAGAGCAACAGACAGGATGTTCTCATCATCTTGAAGTAGGTGGCATGTTTGCATCAAGGGCATGTAAGGTGCCTCTGCTCGCTGATGTTCTCAGGTAGTGGGAGGAAGAGCCAGTGATTGCACTGATCATCTTAACCCTAGACTCGGCTTCATGCAGCAGCATTCCCAATAATACAATGCACTCTAAAAGCAGCATAGGATTTCTTCTCCTGCCCCCTTCCCTTGTTCACGCCTCCTTCTGTCACTCAAGTCAAGTACATTCCTTGAAATTTTGATCATACTGCAGGTTTAGCTTCTGTTGTGAAAACTTTTTTTTGGGCAAATTGCAAAGGCAACAACAATAGTGAATTGTATAAACATATGAGATGCAAGTTTTAAAAACTTGAGCAGATGGGAATTGATTCACAACTACACTACAAAATGTGACATGCTGCAGCTGTAAAGCCTTCTAGACACATTCAAAATAAATCCCCAAATTCACAGTGCAAGTGAAAAATGCAAGGAGGTCAAGACTCCGTCTATGAGGGTCTTTTCACACTTGCATCATTCACTTTTAGGGGTTCAAGTAAGAGTTATGTAGTCTTCATCAGTGATTCGCCAGCGAACACATGCGGGCTGCCATCTTTAGTAAGGTAGACTCACCTGTCCGGCGATGCACAGGTAAGCGCTTACCTGTGCCGGTGCTGGGAGCCGGTCTGAAATCAAACGCAGTCACAGGGAGCAGGCAGTTCCGAGAACAGCCGCCGGGGGCCTTCATCGGGCTGTTCTCAGAACTGCCTGCTCCCAGTCACTGCGTTTGATTTCAGACCGGCTCCCGGCACAGGCACAGGTAAGGGCTTACCTGTGCATCGCCAGACGGGTGAGTCTACCTTACTAAAGATGGCAGCCCGCATGAGTTCGCTGGCGAACACTGCGAACTGACCATCACTGGTCTTCATAGCTATTTGTGATGATACAAATTAACAGAACCTGATAGAGACCATAATATGTCATTGGAATCCATCACAATTGACTTGAGACCCATTCAAAAAAGCATATGTCATGGTTCTGTTATGAAGGGAAGTCATGATGCTAGTGTGAACAAAGGCTAGAAAGGCTATTTCTTCTGGATACCTTGTGGAAGAAGAGGAGATTGATCATTGAGTGATAATCTTGGAGCCTTTGTTGGAACCTGCAGTGCACAATTGATAACCAGAGGGAAAATTAATGACGCTGTATACATCTATGCTCTCCTAGTGATTATCAGGGGCGTAACAATTGCGGTCCCTGGGGGTGCGACCACAACTGGGCTCATGGAGGGAGGGGGACCCATTGCACAAGCATCTTCAGCAGTCAGTCTCCTCTCTCCTGGTCTCCAGTTCCTTTGCGGGTAAAAGCATGGTGCTTCAGTCCAGTGCAGCCCTCTGAATGTATAATGGGCAGTGGGCGTGGACCCACTGTGCCAACTAACCATTTTATCTTTGGACATTAAACCTAAGGGCTTTGTCCTGGCAGTCCTCTTGTATTCACCCTTTAACCCCTGTACAGGGATCTGGACTTTGCTGTAAGGAACCAACCAAAAAGCTGCCTTCTGGTGGTGTAGTTGACAGCTGACCCACAGCTGTGAAGCACTAAAGGATCAGGCAACATTTATAATCAGGAAAAAAAAAAGCCAAGATCTGGGCTGGCAGAGTTTGTGCATATCTGAGAAACTAATCGGATGTCAGGACAGGCAGACTTCATACGTATCTTAGAAACTAATTTGAGGCCAGGGCAGGCAGAGGGTATCAGAGTTCTTAAACGGGCAAGATTATGGTACACAAGCAGATAGTCAGAACAGTACACCTTCACTGGTTAACTAGAACACTAGGAGAAGGTGTCTGAAATACACATTAATGGCCAGCCATTGGTTGGCACACTTTCTGGACCTTTAACCGCCAGACTGAAAGACCTTTAAGAAGCACAAGTCACAGCCTGCAGAAGCCGCATGGGATTCTGGTAGCAGATTGTGAGTGGATCCCGGCTGCTGAGCAAGAAAAGAAGGGTGAGTAACATGGCTCCCATGCCTGCCCAGTGGAGCAAAGCAGTGGTGAGCACAGGCAGCCATCATAACAGAATGCCAGTGAAGTGGCAAATCCGCAGAATATATTAAGAAGACTAGCGCCAGCGTGCAGGTGCTGCATTCCTCTCCTCATCTCTGGAGTGTGTCCCAGGAGCAAGGCAGCCAGTAGGAGCAGCAAAGCAAGCTCTCAGAACTCTGAAAAGATTGTCATGATAATGGGTTATGGGATAGGTAATGCTGGAAATGCAGTGTTCTGGTGCCCAGGACATTGGAGGCTGTTAAGTATGATGCATAAACCAATAATGTTTGGGAAAAGTGGTACTGGGTGCCCTTTAATTACTGTATACAGTATAGGGGCAGCATGTTAAAGAGCTTAAAGAAGCAGTCTTATTTCTGTGCTAAATGAACAGTAATGTAGCTGTGCTCCACTGTTAGGGTACATGTGAATGATCATATGATTCATATCTAAGGAACATTGTATCAAAATTGTTCTCATGTGTGAAGGGAGGAGCACACGTGACATCGCAGCAGATTTCAATGCACGTCCCCCGGATTTGCACCCTATTTAAAATTTAACTGCAATCAAAATCATCACAAAGTTTTGTGAGCCTGGATCTAGTGTTGAGTGAATCCGAACTTCCTTGTGCTTCATGGTAACCAATCCATTTTTCTAAAATGGTGGCTGAAAATCAAAAAGTTATACTCACCTCATCCACTTGATGGTGGAGAGGCCATCTGCTCCTGTCTTGATTGAATAAAACCCACCAAAGGACCTGCGGAAAGCATGAAGATGTCACCACATTATCACGCTGGCCGCACTGTGATGTCATCACTAGCTTTATTTTCTCTGCATTTATTATGTAGGGTATTCTACTAAACCCAAACACAAGGGAACCAGATCTATCTAGAAAGTTCACTACAAACTAACATAAACATGGAGAAAAGTTGGCCAAACCCACTAATTTTGGAACTAGCTGACTGTGCATGGGAGCCTTCCAACAGATAATGATGGGGCAAGGAACGATTGGATATGTTGAATTGGTCTGACTAATTCTTTTGTTCTCAGTGAAGATAAGCCCCAACTATGGTATCTGTCAGTGTCTGAAGATGAATGTCAGCCAAAATGGACAATTTTGACTATTTTGGCCAACGATCATGGACGTTGATTGTTCACCATTTGGATACGATGATTACCACATTGTAAAAGCCCACTCTATTGTTTTACTTTTTTTTAAAGGACTTTAGCACAAGCTAAATTTAACACCTACCCACAGGGCAGATCATACACGGTTCCAACAGTTTAGAATCCCACAATCGCAGGAACATGGATCCTTGAGTCCTCTTTGTCAATGGAGCAGTGCCCAGTCCCTGTATAAGCACTACTCTTTTCAAGTCTATAGTATTGTCGAGTAGAGAGCTCCAGCAGACCTATAATAGTAAGTAGAACAGTGTTCACGCATGTGCACTACCACTCCATTCACATGGAGGACTCAAGGATAGTGATGGACGAACATCGGCCGGGACGAATCGCAAATGCGCAAACGCGATCAAATGTTCGCGAAACGCAAGTTTGCGGCAGGCCCCATTCACTTTATTGGCAGGCGAACCTGAAAAACCTTCAGGTCATAATTGCAGCCACCAAATACTTACTAGAAGTGCACAAATAGTCCCACAACATGGACAGTGACATACTAGAAGGGGATCAGTAACAAAAATTCCCACAAAAAATATGTATTTTAATCATGGGCCATTTTTATGCGTCAAAAGGGAAATTCTAAAAAAATGTGCCCTGCTGGAGCCTAGAAATTTTTTATTTTAGCCCACTGGAGTACAGGCCCCAAATATTAGGCATTCACCATACAGAAAAGATCAAGTGATTATGTGGCTGGAGGTATATTAGAAGGTCATTGGATATCAATTTTACTGCAGGCCAGTGGAGTACAGGCCCCAAACATTAGGCATTCACCGGACAGAAAACATCAAGTGATTGTGTGGCTGGAGGTATATTAGATGGTCATTGGTTATCAATTTTACTGCAGGCCAGTGGAGTACAGGCCCCAAACATTAGGCATTCACCGGACAGAAAAGATCAAGTAATTATGTGGCTGGAGGTACATTAGGCGGTCAACGTATAACAATTTTACTGCAGGCCAGCGGAGTACAGGGTCCAAACATTAGGCATTCACCGTACAGAAAAGATCAAGTGATTATGTGGCTGGAGGTACATTAGGCGGTCAACGCATAACAATTTTACTGCAGGCCAGCGGAATACAGGCCCCAAACATTAGTCATTCACCGGACAGAAAAGGCCTTTTATGCCACTGTATTTACATAAGACAGGGACCATTCTTTGTTCTGTGTGGTGGTTATGTGGCTGGAGGTACATTAGGTGGTCACCGTATAACAATTTTACTGTTGGTCAGTTAGATTACAGGCCCCAAAAATTATGCACTCATCGTGCAGAAAATATCAAGTGATTATGTGGCTGGCGGTATATTAGACGGTCATTGGATACCAATTTTACTGCAGGCCAGTGGAGTACAGGCCCCAAACATTAGGCATTCACTGGACAGAAAACATCAAGTGATTATGTGGCTGGAGGTATATTAGATGGTCATTGGATATCAATTTTACTGCAGGCCAGTCGAGTACAGGCCCCAAACATTAAGGCATTCACAAGGCAGAAAAGATCAAGTGATTATGTGGCTGGAGGTACATTAGGCGGTCAACACATAACAATTTTTCTGCAGGCCAGCGGAATACAGGCCCCAAACATTAGTCATTAGTCATTAGTCAGTCATTTTTAAAATTGTGAGGTAGACCATACTGTCGTGAGCTAGGCGAGTGCACTTATCGGTCACGATCCCCACTGCTGCGCTGAACGTCCTTTCGGACAGGACACTCAACGAGGGGCAAGCCAAGAGTTCCATGGTAAATTGTGCCAGCGCTGGCCACAGGTCAAGCCTGCACACCCAGTAGTCAAGGGGCTCTTCGCTTCTCAGAGCGTCCACATCGGCCGTTAACCCGATGTAGTCAGACACCTGTCGGTCTAGGCATTCCCTGAGGCTGGATCCGGAGGGTGGCTGTCGATGGGATGTTTGCAAGAATGATCTCATATCTGAAGTGACCAACACATTTTCAAACCTCCCTTTTCTTGCAGGTAGGATTGGTACCCGCAACTGTTTCTCTGTGGGTGGAAATTCCTCTGCCAGCGCCCACAACAGCAGAATGCAGCATCTCTCGCAGCAAGGCCTGGAAATGCTGCATTCTGCCAGCCCTCTGTGATGCTGGTAACATGTCCGCCATTTTGTGCTTGTACCGGGGGTCTAAGTACGTTGCCACCCAGTAGTGGTCCTTGCCCTTTATGCTTTTTATACGGGGGTCCCTCTGGAGCCCCCATTTGCACTAAATTGGAAGCGGTGGAGCGCCCTGGCTCCTGCTCATCGCCCAGGAGAATGTCATCCTCAGTCTTCTCCCCTCATCCACGGACAACACCAGGGATCCTCAAAAAGTTTAAGCCTGCTCTTCTTGCTCCTCCTCCTCCCCCCAGGCACCATCCTCCTCTGACTCTTCTTCAGACTCCTGCTGACTTGTCTCAGATGGAGTAGCCCCCCATGGGAATTCATTCAGCATAGAGACTTCCTCATCTTCCAGCTCCTGTTTCTCGATGGCTTGATCAATGACACAACACAATGCACTCTCCAGAAAGAAGGCGTAAGGTACGATGTCACTGATGGTGCCCTGGCTGCGACTGACCAGTTTGGTGATCTCATCAAATGGCCGCAGAAGTCTGCATGCGTCGCACATGAGCAGCCACTGGCGCGGTGAAAAGAAACCAAGCTCTCCAGAACCTGTCCTGCCACAGAGTTTGTACAGGTAGTCGTTAATGGCACATTTCTGATGGAGAAATCTATCAAGTATATACAAAGTTGAGTTCCAGCACGTTAGGCAGTCACAAATCAGACATCTAATGGGCAAGTGGTGTTGCCGCTGAACTTCAGTATAGCGAGCCATGGCTGTGTAAGATCTTCTAAAATGGACAGAGATTTTCCTGGCTTGCAGCAAAACGTCCTGGACTACGGGGTTTTGGCAACGAATCGCTGCAAAACTAAGTTCAGGACGTGTGCCATGCACGGCACGTGTGTCATTTTGCCCTGTTTCAGCGCGCTCAGCAGATTGGCACTGTTGTCGCACACCACTTTACCAACTGTCAATTTGAGCGGGAGTAGCCACTGATCGACCTGTGACCGCAAAGCTGAAAGGAGTGCAGGACTGGTGTGGCTCTTGGCTTCCAGGCACAACAGCCGCAGCACAGCATGGCAACGTCTCGCCTAGCATGTCGAATAGGTTCTGGGGAGCTTGGGGGATGCGGCAGAAGAGGCGGTAGCAGTGGAAAAGGAGGTGTCAGCTGAGGAAGAGACGGAGGGTGGAGTAGGAGGAAGAGAAGAAGAGGCAGTCCTGCATGCAATCCGTGGCGGTAACACCAAATCCACACGGGTGCCACGGGTTACATGCTTGATGGCTGTCAGAAGGTTCACCCAGTGGGCAGTAAAAGTTATGTACCTTCCCTGCCAGTGTTTGCTAGACCACGTGTCTGTGGTCAGATGTATCTTGGCACCGACACTGTGTGCCAGAAATATATTCACTTGCCGCTGAACGTGGCTATATAGCTCTGGGATGCCCTTCTGGGAGAAATATTTCCTTCCGGGGGGCCTTCCATTGCGGTGTGCCAATGGTCACAAATTTTCTAAAGGCCTCCGATGGCAACACTATTATCAGCAGCTGACACGTAAAAAAATGCCCACACTGCGGAGACATGTGCTGGCATCCTGGGAGTGCAAGATGGGACCGTGTATGGTGGATGGCTTGCTCCAGATACATTTGCAGTCTGCTTTTTGCCTCCTGTGCACTGCGAGTTCTGCCTGCTTCTCCTCCCTCTCCTCCCTATCTGCTGCTCCATCTCTCACTCTGAACTTCCCTCCTCTTCCTTTCTTGTCGGCACCCACGTGACGTCCATCAACACGTCATTATCGTCACCTTCAGCACCACTGACATTAGAGATCTCGGAGTAGGCAGCAACAGTGGGGACCACCCTCCTTGGGCTGATCTGGGTACTGTCATCAGACCGCTGGGTGGCAGCTGTTGCTACCTCCTCTTTCTCATCCGATGCCAAGAATGGCTGCACATCGGTAAGGTCTGGGAATGGATAGGAAAATAATTCCTCTGACTTGAGTGGAGGGGCTATGGTGGTGGTGGTGCCTTTGGGGGTGCACGCAGCAGAGAGTGAGGAGGGTGCAAATACAGAGGATGAGGAGGGTGCAGAAGGCTGAGTGAGCCACTCAAACAACTCTGGTGCGCCCTTAGAAGTTATAGCACGCGCCTTCTCCAACTGCCCACTTAGGCCATGGCCTGGTGCACCGCCCGACCCCTACCATCCCTGCGGAACAGTCTGCCTCTTCCTCTGCCTTTCATTTTCTAAATGACCCTCTGCCTAAGTCCGTAGAGAAGAGCAGCATTTGTGGAAGAAGGTATATCGCAGCCCTCAATCAGTATTTGGCGGAAACAGGTATATGGCACCCCTCAAGAAGTATTTAGCGGAAACAGGTATATAGCACACCTCAAGAAGTATTTGGCGGAAACAGGTATATAGCACCCCTCAATCAATATTTGGCAGAAATAGGTATATGGCACCCCTCAATCAGTATTTTGTGGAAGAAGGTATATAGCAATAGCACTCCTCAATCAGTATTTAGTGTAAGAAGGTATATGGCACCCTCAATCAGTATCTGGCGGAAAAAGGTGTATTGCACCCCTCAATCGGTATTTGGTGGAAGAAGGTATATAGCAATAGCACCCCTCAATCGGTATTTAGTGGAAGAAGGTATATGGCACCCCTCAATCAGTATTTGGCGAAAAAGGGTGTATTGCAACCCCTCAATCGGTATTTGGTGTAAGAAGGTATATAGCAATAGCACCCCTCAATTATTATTTACTGGAAGAAGGTATATGGCACCCCTCAATCAGTATTTGGCGGAAACAGGTATATAGCACCCCTTAATCAGTATTTGGAAGAAACTGTTTCAAGTATTTACTCGAAACTTGTATTTTGCAGGTAGACATGACTGACATATTTAAATCAATCAGTGAGCATATTGCTTGTTTAAAGAATATATTATAGATCAGGACATGTGTTCCTTAGAGGCAGCTCTTGTGATTACTATGGGGTCCTTAGAAAGAGGGACCCAGCCATAGTTAGTCCAATATTATACCTGTCCAAGATTCCGCCCCCTACAGGAAACTGCAATGATAGGAGACAAGGGTAGAGAAACTGTCCCAAGGGACAAGACAAAATACATAGACCAGAAAAAAACACACCAAGCCCTACTGTCCTAGGGTGAAAAACCCAGCTTGATGAGTGAGGGCCACAGTCTGACACCTGCTTTGATCCACTTTATCATAAATGCATGTCACTAACTGTAGGTACATCTCAGGTGCAAGTGTATTCTAAGAGCTAAAGGGCATCAGGATAGTAATGGCCACGAGGCAACTCCACATTTCATAGTTCATAATCTATTTGCAGGATTGCCTGTACTGTACACATTAATCACTATAGAATTCTTAGATATCCT
Source organism: Bufo bufo (assembly GCF_905171765.1). Lineage (NCBI taxonomy): Eukaryota > Metazoa > Chordata > Amphibia > Anura > Bufonidae > Bufo > Bufo bufo. Next base: position 121,016,775 of record NC_053398.1, on the reverse strand, counting down.
ATTATCCATACTCTACACCAGGGGTGTCAAACTCAAATTCATCGGGGGCCGCATCAGCAGTTTGGTCACCCTCAAAGGGCCGGAAAACTTACAGTTACTTGGCTTGGCCCTTGGGGATCTCGGACGCCACTTCCACACTTTGGCCGGGGGCTCGGTGGAGCTGATGAGGTGTTTTATCCTAATGAGATAGATTTCATAATAAGTATTTGGAGAAGGTGCAGAGGGATAGCAGAGCAGGGAGAGGCTGGTGCTGCTACTAGGGGGTCATACCATGGGGGAGTAATAAAGCCCACCATAATGCCCCCCCCCCCCAGTGCCAGTAATAATAGCCCCCTATGCCAGTAATAGCAGCCCCCCTGTGCCAGTAATAGCAGCCCCCAGTAATAACAGCCCCCGGTAATAACAGCCCCCGGTAATAACAGCCCCTCTGTGCCAGTAATAACAGCCCCCAGTAATAAGAGCCCCTCTGTGTCAGTAATAACAGCTCCCAGTAATAAGAGCCCCTCTGTGTCAGTAATAACAGCCCCCAGTAATAAGAGCCCCTCTGTGTCAGTAATAACAGCTCCCAGTAATAAGAGCCCCTCTGTGCCAGTAATAACAGCCCCCAGTAATAAGAGCCTCTCTGTGCCAGTAATAACAGCCCCCAGTAATAAGAGCCCCTCTGTGCCAGTAATAACAGCCCCCAGTAATAAGAGCCCCTCTGTGTCAGTAATAATAGCCCCCAGTAATAAGAGCCCCTCTGTGCCAGTAATAACAGCCCCCAGTAATAAGAGCCCCTCTGTGCCAGTAATAACAGCCCCCAGTAATAAGAGCCCCTCTGTGCCAGTAATAACAGCCCCCAGTAATAAGAGCCCCTCTGTGTCAGTAATAACAGCCCCCAGTAATAAGAGCCCCTCTGTGCCAGTAATAACAGCCCCCAGTAATAAGAGCCCCTCTGTGCCAGTAATAACAGCCCCCAGTAATAAGAGCCCCTCTGTGCCAGTAATAACAGCCCCCAGTAATAAGAGCCCCTCTGTGCCAGTAATAACAGCCCCCAGTAATAAGAGCCCCTCTGTGCCAGTAATAACAGCCCCCAGTAATAAGAGCCCCTCTGTGTCAGTAATAACAGCCCCCAGTAATAAGAGCCCCTCTGTGCCAGTAATAACAGCCCCCAGTAATAAGAGCCCCTCTGTGTCAGTAATAAGAGCCCCTCTGTGCCAGTAATAACAGCCCCCGCCAGTAATAACAGCCCCCCCTTTGCCAGTAATAACATCCCCCCCTTTGCCAGTAATAACAGCCCCCCCTTTGCCAGTAATAACAAACAGCCCCCCCTTTGCCAGTAATAACAGCCCCCGCCAGTAAAAGTATTGTACATAATAAAAAAAAAAAAAAAAAAAACACATACTTACCTCCATGTCCGTGATGCGATGCAGGACTCTTCTGGCCTGTGTCCCACGCTGTAAGGCTCAGGCAGCGCGATGACGTCATCGCGCTGCCTGCGCCGGCCTCTGATAGGCTGCAGGCACTAGGCCGGCAGCCTATCAGAGGAAGGGAAAGGGACACACCTCTCCCTCCCCTACCGCAGCACAGGCAGGCATCTGTATCGCTGTCCTGAGGACGGCGATACAGATGACTGGAGATAAGCTCTTCCACAATGGAAGCGCTCATCTCCCTGTGCCCAGCCGCCGCCAACATGACGAGGTCTGGCGGGCCGGATTCGGCCCGCGGGCCTTGTGTTTGACACCCGTGCTCTACACAGTCACATTATTTTGACAACTTGTGACTTTCGAAGTTGGCAGCACATAGCTGATGAAGGAAGTCATGTGTCGTGAACTAGCTTGGTGGGTGCTTAAGGTGTGCAATAGGCTGTCTGCACACATATCTTTCGTTGCTGTCATGGGTAAAAGGGGCGATTTATCAGAGTTGCAAAAAGGGATGGATTATTGACCTTTAGGCCAATGATGGTGGTATTTCGGAAACTGTGCAGTGTGAACTGTTCTTGTGCTGCTGTGGTAAAAGTATCATGAATAGACAAATGGCAACTTTGCGAATAAGTGAAGTGTAAACTGTGGAGCACCACATGCAATAATTTGAAAGGTGACTGTCGGCTACAAAGGTGAGCAAGGGTGGACCACCATGCAGCTCACCACTAAAATGAACCAGGGGCCTAATAGACTTACGATCAAAACAACAGTTCAGAGAACCCTACTGCATATGGGTCTCAAAAGCGGACGGATGGTCACTGCAACTCTACTAATGAAGTTGCATTGGCAAAAAATAGGCTTCACTTTTCATGGCAGTATCAGAACTGGACCTCTGCTGGTTGGCAAAGGGTTGCTTTCTCCAATAAGTCATGTTTTCTGCTTCATCAAATGGATGGATGCTGTCGTGTCAGGTGAGAAACATCAGAGAACAAACACCCTGCAACCATTGCTGGAAGAACACAAGCTGGTGGTGGAAGCGTTTCCGTCTGGGGGAGGTTTTCCTGGCATTCTCTGGTCCTCCCTCATTTGAGTATGAATCCATCCTTGCACATCACGTACACTTATTCATGCTGATTGTCTTCCCTGGGGCAGATGGAATCTTCCAACAAGACTATTAGCTGGCGGTCATAGTAATGAGACTTGACTGTGTATTATAAGGCTTTTAAACGTTACAACATGATGGTGGGTATCCATTCATTTAAGACTTTGTTTCAGGTCAAGTGGAGATTCTGACTCACTGTGGAGGTTGATGATTCATGTTCCCCAAAAAGCAACTGGCACAGATAACTGACACATCGACAGGTCAGGTTGGTGAGGAAGTCTTTCATCTTCTTAAATCCGTTCTGCCCATGTCTAGCCTGTGGCAAGCAGATGATCCATAACCGTTTATGTTCTTCTAAATACTAAGTACAAATGCCCGCAGTAGGGAAGCATACAATTTGTGTGAACGTGCCAAGGGATAATAACATCTTTATTCTTCTACTCAAGAACATCAGTTTTCTTTAATATGTAGTTAAGCACCTTATGCAGACCATAACTTATCCTAGAAATATAATTTGTCTTAAAAGTCAAGTGTACACAATTCATGCCCACTGTGTCCTTCTCCAGAATTTACTTGAAGTCTTGCTAGATTTCAACTTTATAGGCTACACTGCAAATATAAACATTCACTTCAATATGATGATTTTGTGGGTTACAACATGGTGTTTCCTAATGCAACTTTTCCATTTAAAGGGGATGTCCACTTTGGATAATCTCTCTCTTGGTTTTTCTTTCTTTTAAGAAGGATCCCCCAGTCATCTCCCAGTGATCAACTGTAATTGTAGTGCCCTAGAACAAGAATACTTTGGACTATGGACAGTTGTGGACATTTTCCCCTATTGCTATGAAACAAAGCCATCAACTCACTACTTTAATGCAATTGAAAGGGTTAACTTGCACAATTATTCATACCATTGTTTACACTTAGGCTGTTTTATATTTTTGAACTGCATTTTTATGTTTATTGTAATATATCCTGTTCATTTGTTTATGCACAGCCAACAATAATAAGAGACTTTGGGACTTTCGATCTATGCACTAAGTTAGAAAATTTTCACAGTTATTATAAAGGACTATGCAGAGTTTTAGAGGGAAAAAACAGACATTGACCTTTTGACTGTCTGGTTTAGCTCTGTTGTTTACGTCTGAAGACTATTTTATGTCTGGAAAAACTGCTCAGTCATTCCTATAGACTTGTATAGAAACTATATACAAGTCTATGACAGACTGAAATTGCAACATTGTTTCTGTTTAGGCTGTTATTCCCCACTCCACCCCTCCTACAAGAAGGGTCTAGTTCAGTTAGAAACTGATATAAGGAGAGCAGTTATGGCCCCTAGTTGGCTGCAGATAGAAACCAGTGTTTAGTAGAAGAGACTCTGCCAGACTGCTGTAGTGACTAGAAGAGATGGGGATACTCTGCCACAGACCTTGAGCCACCAGATCTTTGGCCAAGGTACCAGCCTTCTGAGAGAGAGGGACAGCTAGCTCAGGCCTTTTCTCAGCATGGAAGCTTCTTGTGCCAAGGAGGAGAAGCCAGATCATTGCCTTGCCTGTATTGTTTTGCACTTGAGTTTAAAGTAAGAAGCACACTGGTTTACTGCAAATCCTGATTCCTTGAACTTATTTCCCATTGGGGTGAACCATGCCTCACCATCCTATCTAAAAAGCAGCAACATGTAGTGACACCTCTACAGTGTCTAGGGACCACACGTAGCATTGGCACTATCCCAAACCCAGCCACTGCATAATAAATGGGGCTACAATTTTGTTGCATCATCATCAGTAAGGAAAATTAGGCAGAACACGTCTCCCATGTACACAAATGGGTTGTATGCTTAATGTATAGACTTCATGAGTCCTCCAGAGTGAGAGTCAACACTCTTGGTAGCTGCTCTCAGTTCTGCTCCTGGATGATAGACCTCACCCTATTAACCACAAAAGAGTCATTTTTAAAGGGTTGTCTAGTTTAGAAAAACATTTTCATATACACCTCTGAGACCTGCACCTACCTACAGAAAGGGCCTCTGAAATTGAAGGAGAGCACTTGTGCAGCACGCTCTCAATTCATTCCAATAGGACTTCCCAAAATAGCCAAGCAAGCTCGCTTGGCTATTTTTGGAACTCCCGTAGAAAATAATCGAGAACGCAGCATGCAAGCGCGGCCACCACTCTATTAGGTTCTATGCCTGGGACAGCTGAGTCAGCTCTAGGCTACTTTCAGAAGTCTCATAGAAATGAATGGAGAGCAGCCACACATTCTGGAGATAGGTTTTGGTCCCAGAGGTGGGGCTCGCACCTATCTGACATTAATTGCATATCCTAGCGATATGCCACCAATGTCTAAGATGAAACAACCCCTTTAAGTTTACAATCCACTAATATTCCCAAATCTTTTTTTAGTGGCAGTTTCATCCAATGTTTTACTATTTAGGATTTAATTGTAGAACATGAAACAACTAAAGATGTATTTCTTGAGTTCTTTCTGAAGACAGACAAATTTGAATGTAAAGGATAATTCTTGCCTTCAGCAAAATGCAGCCGGAAAAAAAAAGAGGAATTCTTCACTGTAAAGATTTGTCCACACAGCTTTATCAGCCTCATCATGACTAGATAATAGCAACCTCTAATACATCAGTGACAATGAATACGTTTCAGGAAGGATTATCTATTCTACCTTTATCAGCTTTCTACTACAGTGTGATCTTCAGTGATCAAAGTGCAAAGTGACTTTTAACAGTTTGGTCCACATTTAGCCCCAGGGCAATCTCCCTATGAAGCCCCAATTACAACCCAACCGTCTTTGTTTTCTTAGCCAGGATTGCTCTCAATTTTCACAATTCCTGACCAACACTAACTACAGACAATTGTCATATGTTATAGTATGCCCCATCCATAATGGAGAGAATTCATGAAATGGCAATTCTACACTAATATCCATTAGGAATGAAAGCATCAATTTAATTTCTTACAATATTATGGGCATATTACAAATTTGAAGGCAAATTCATCAAATATAAAAGACTCTTCCGTTGAAGCGTTTGGCCTATCTCATACATTGGGGCATATTGCTAGGATATGACCCCAATTTCTGATAGGTGCAGGTCCCAGAGGCCCTCATTTGTCTGTAGAATGGAACCTGAAAAATGAAGGAGAGTGGACCATGCATGCACGGCCGCCCTGCATTAATTTCTATGGGACTGCCAAAAATAGCCAAGCAGAGTGCACTGCTATTTTCGGAATTCCTATAGAAGTGAATGGAAAGCACACCGCAAAAGCACGATTACTGCTCCATTCATTTTTATAGGGCTGACAGAAATAGCCAAGCCATTGCTCAGCTATTTTCAGCAGTGCCATAGAAATTAATAGAGGGTGGCCAAAGATGCACTTGTTGGCTTCTTACTAGAAGTAGGTGTGGGTCTCAGAAATGGGACCTGCACCTATCAGACATTGGGGATATATCCTAGCAATATCTCCCCAGAGTATGAGATTGGCCAACGTATTTAAGGCCTTATGCACATGACTGTGTTATAATAGATACTTAGAAGAATGACCAAAAGAAAAGAAAAAAAAAAACACTTGGCCCATAAACTCGAATTTGAGAAGTTAAAATAGCGCTGGTAGATGTATGGATATGGAGTCTTACTCTACTTAAACCTGATGGAAAATATATTATGCAATTTTCTATTAGATGCCTTATCACAGAAGTATTCTCCTCCAGAAGTATTGCTAGAAGAATAGAATATCTCTCATACACAGCTTTATATGGATCACAATATGGAGACATCTGTGGTGCCAACTGCTGCTTAAAGGGGGATTGTAGGATTTTAATATTGATTGCCTCAGGATAGGCCACAGATCGGTGGGGTCCGACAACCTGCATCGCCCCTGATCAGCCGTTACTGAGTAGCTCATCCATTGTGTAGTGGACGGAACTGGTTACTGTAGTGCTGCTCTCATTAACTTCAATGGGAATAGTGGTGCAATAACCAGCTCCAACCACTACACAATGGATGGAGCTGTGTAGTTCTGACATTTACTTCTGGAACTAGAGCTACACAGGAACAGCTGATCGGCAGGTGAGCGGGGAGTTGGACCTCAATGATCAGATATTGGTGACGGCCTCTCCTGATGATAATAGATTAATATTAAAATTGTTGAAAACCCCTTTAAGGTTTCTGGGTCCTTGTCTTCTGGGTCAACCAACTATAATTATAATTAGCCATTGCTAGATCTACATTCACGTGGGCTGTTAAAAGAGACAAAATGGACCACAGGAGACAGCTTTTGAAACATTTAATCAATGTCAACCAATCCGGACAATTTTGGTGGGACCGGACGAACATCTAATGTGCATGGAGGCAACTAAATTTTCTGAAATGTTGAGAGAAAGAAGGATTGGGCAGTTGGGTTGGATCCCAGGGCATTAAGAGCTGTCTCAAAGAAGCGTATTCATTCCTCCTTAAAAAGAAAACATGCATGTTCAACCACATCCAACATTTATATGTAGGTTTG